>NC_083314.1:101008110-101192487 GCF_963455315.2 Globicephala melas
ATTCCTAATGATTTTTCCACAAGAGGTCTCGCATTTTCACTTTGCACTGGACCCTGCAATTTAAATAACCAGTCCTGGTAACATATAACCATGTAATCCTCTCATCACACTTCCTCATGAATGATCTAGAAGCCTCTCTTTGAATTTCCTAAGAATTCATGAAATATGGTTTAGAAACATCTGGATTTTCTGTAAACTTCCTTATTTTGCAATTCTATAATTCTATGACCGTAAAATGCTTTACAAATATAAATACTAAGGGACGTCAAAGATCTCATATTTACACAAGCACCTTCCAAACTGATCCAGTGCACATAAACCTAAGATGGCAGTAGTTTTTGTTCATTTGTGTTGGTTTCTCTGCTTGCTTGCTTTATCACACTGTTGACTTGTATAGACTTCATGGTCACACAATTCCCAAGGGTTTTCTTTAGCAGTGACCTTTGTCTTTTCCTTTAAACTCACAGGTCTAGATTCAGCTTTTCAGTAATATTCAATGCCATCAATTATCTTAGTGTCTGACAAGAAATGTCTAAAAGGGCTCAAAGTAAAATAATCTTGATTCACTATATTTTTATATGAATTTGCAGCACTTGTACCACATTTTAAAGAAGAAATTTAGATTTAAACAATGAAACAATTATTAGTTGGTTTATTTCCAAAACACTGACAATAACAATTGATTCAGTTATGTATTCATTAATTTATCAAAAAAATATTGCTCACCTATGATGTTCTAAGGATTCAAAGACAAAGGCATTCAGCCCTTAATCTCATGGTGCTTAATACTTAGATGTAGCTGGGAGGGGGAGGGTTCTATTAATTTGCTAGGGCTGCCGTAATAAAATTGCACAGACTGGGTGGCTTAAACAACAGGAACTGATTTTATCACAGTTTGCAGGCTATAAGTCCAAGATTAAGGTGCTGCCAGGGTTGATGTCTGGTGCTGTCTCTCTCCTTGAGTTCCAGTCTGGTATTTTAACTTATTTGTTGAAACTTTACCTGATGGCAAGCATGTCTTACATGGAGTTTTGGTACCTAGCTCAGCCTTCAAAAGCCTGTTTAACTCATTAATGTTATATACTTAACGGATATTACTAATAATGCTATAGGACTACCATGAAGTACAACGTTTCCATGATGAAACAGGTAGAATGTTTTGATTCTTGGTGAATGTGTGAACATAATTGTCTGTTTAGGTAGGAATATAGATTTCCTCACTGGAACCTTCTGTTGAGGCCTGGGACTAATTATGCTTTACTCCTCATTCACCTTACTTTCTACCCCCACTGACCTGCACTCAGTTCACACTCATGCACATGAATGCACGTGCACACACACACACACACACACATCCAGTTAACCACCACATCTTACCAGTTCAACTCCTTAAATATTTACTTAATCTGTTCTTAATTACAGCCATTACTCCAGTTCAGGATATGACGGTCCAACACCTAGAACCCCTTCAGCCAAAGTGATATTTTAAAACTCAGATCTTGTCCTGTCGTCTCCTGATGTCCCCTTAATGGCTTTCCATTTTCCTTTTAATAAAAATCCAAACTCCTTCACCTGACACACAAAGCCTTTGTGTTTTTTGGTTGTTTATTTTTCTTTTTAAAGCCATTTTTATTTCTTTGTTGTTGTGAACGAATATGCTAATTTTTTAATGAAGTATAGTAGATTTATAATATTTAGTTTCAGGTGTACAGCATAGTGATTCAATATTTTTACAGGTTATACTCCATTAAAAGTCATTACAAGATAATGGCTGTAATTCCCTGTGCTATACAGTATATCCTTGTTGCTTATTACATAGTCATTTGTATCTCTTAATCCCATATACCTATCTTGCCCCTCCCCATTTCCCTCTCCCCACTGGTAACCACTAGTTAGTTTTCTGTATCTGTGAGTCTGTTTCTGTCTCACTATATACATTAGTTTGTTTTATGTTTTAGATTCCACATATAAGTGATATCATACAGTATTTGTCTTTCTCTGGCTTATTTCACTAAGCATGATATCCTCTAGGTCCATCAACATACAGAGCCTTTGGAAACATGATCCCTGTCGCTCCAGACTGATTTCCCGCCACTCCCCTCTCTGTGGTCACCTCCCAGCACTCGCCCACACCCCACCAACCAAACCTTCAGTCTGACACACTGATTTTCAGTTCCTCCAATTTCTCCTTTGTGCATGCTCTCACCTCTGCTTGAAGAACCCCTCAAGCCATGCCCTCCTCCAAGACAGAGGTAGAGGCTACTGCATATGGCATGGTGGTGGTCAGAGCATGGACTTCACACCTAACTGCTTGAATTTGGAGCCCTGCTTCATCACTATTAGCCATAAGTCCACGGGCTACTTAACCTTAACCTAAGTCTTAACCTTTCTGTATCTTAGTTACCTCTGCTGTTAAGTACCAAAGTCGTGGAATTATTTGGATTACATGGTTGACACAAGTACTGCATGTAGAATAGTCCTTGACAATAGTAAGCATTCAGGTGATCTTAACTTTTATTGTGATTAATTAGTTATTGAGAGTGAGCCACACACCGTGTTAGCCACTGAGGTGACAAAGAGGAAAGGATATTTCTATCCCTCATAAGCTAGCAAAGAAGAAAAAAATATATTGTTTCAATACAAAAATGATGTCTTTTCATAATTGTTATGAACAAAATGCCTAGTAGCAAAACGAGAACGAGTTCACTCCCCACAACAGCTGGACCAGAGACTGGGAATGTGATTTGAGGTGCAGAGCAGGCATCAGGGAGAGAGGGATCTTTTAACATCTAGCCACTCATGTGCCCCAGGCCTAGAGCTTCTTGAGATACGGGATGAAAGCTGGTGGGGATATGGGAGAAGAGAGGCCACTCATAGGGCTCATCCTCTCCATTTAATCCTTCTTCTTGAGGAGGAGTGAGGTGAGAGTTGGAGATCGGATGGGGGCACAGTGGAAATGAATCTAGGCGGCTTTTAGTTGAATGAAAATTGAGGGGTGGGAGGAGAGAAGTCTCAAGACATGAGATGGGGGAACAAAAGGCACCTCCTAAGACCCTTGGGACCATAGAGGAAAACTTATCCCCCTGTGATTTAGCCACAGATGGGGGTTAGCAATGAGGTCAGCAATATCCTGAAAGCACACTCTCAGATTTTAAGATATCCCTTGAAATCTCACACTGTTATATTTAATATTTATTATTTGTGTGAAATGGGTAAAGTACTTTGTTGCTAATTGCAAACATATATATACTGTCTTTTATTATATACTCCCAGTAACTATGAGACTCTGTGTGGGGTTGGGGGAGGCCAGGGGAGCATGCCTTCTCTTCACACATTTCTTTTCCTTATTGCATTATTACATTTTCTTTTTAAGTCTTATGAGTCTTTTCCTATTATTGTATAATTTAAGTGACTATCTCAAGATCTGTACTCCAGTTCTTAGTCTTTAATTTTTTATAATTCGTATGATATATAGATTATTATACATAGTGCATATCATACAGCGATCGTGTATTTGGATAATCACTTATCCACTAATTATAGCTTCTTTCCTTAGCTAAAGAAAATCTGAGAAACATTGTTGAGTCCTAAGATTTAACCACAAATTTAAACAGTTTTGAGGATTTGTCAGAGATATTTGAGATGTGCTTTTACCATTTTTACCACTAACTTCTTATCCCTGATTTTTTTTTTTTTTCTTTTTCTTTTTTGCGGTACGCGGGCCTCTCACTGTTGTGGCCTCTCCCGTTGTGGAGCACAGGCTCCGGACGCGCAGGCTCAGCGGCCATGGCTCCCGGGCCCAGCCGCTCCGCGGCATGTGGGATCTTCCCGGACCGGGGCACGAACCCATGTCCCCTGCATCGGCAGGCGGACTCTCAACCACTGTGCCACCAGGGAAGCCCCTTATCCCTGATATTAAACTTAAATTTCTTATTTGCATATTTTAATAGTTTAGTAGGTTCTACTTTCTTAATTTGCCTTTAAGTTAAACCAAACCTAATTCCTCAATTCATCTAACAGTCTAGTGCACGTTTTGTTGTATTTAAAGGTCTCTAGGTTGGTCTTTGACATATTAATTTCACTTTCTTGCTTACCAGTTAGAGAATTTTAAATCTTAGAGATGATGGGATTCTCACAATCACAGGAATCAAATTCCTTTTGCTTGCATGTAACTCCTCACATGTCACATAGCTTTCTTTTCCTTGTATCCCAATCAGAAATAAGACAGAAGCCTATCTTTATCTAAATATTATCTTACTATTTTATCTGGTGAATGGAAACAGCTGTTAGATGATGGAAATGTTTTTATAGATGACAGAGAAAATGTCAAGTAAAGGAGTTTTTGTTCTTCTGGCTGATGGACGAAGTGCTGTGTGTACAATATATTTATCATGGGGGTCATACTGGAGAGAAATGGCCTCCATGTAAAACCAGCCACGGCTGCATTACAAGGATAAAGTAAATGTGTCAGTGATGAAGGGGCTGCTATTCACAGCCAAACCATCAGTCGGCCATTGTGCTGGGGGCAGCTGAGTCACTGAGCGTATTCTGATCCTAACTGTGTGTACCAGCTGGTCCTGAACACTGAACTTGTTGTTAATTTACATCACATTTGTGACTCCCTAGCGTTACCCATTCAGGGACATCAACTACACGATAAATTCTGTGTCTGTGATTATGTGATCTTTTGTTAGGGACCCATTAAGTATATTGTAAAGAAAATGGATGGCCACCCTTGGTTTTTCAAATGCAATGTGTTTAAGGACCTTTATTCCCATGCACATAAGTTAGGCGATTCAATTTATTATTTCTCCCAGCAAATGTAGTTTTAATCCAAATATATCATTTTAATCCTTTAGGTTTTTTCCTGGCACAGAGCAAACAAAAATCTTCATGGTGCCTTGTGACAGTAATAAAACTTACACTCCTTGTAAGATAACTGTGCTAAATCCTACAGACTGTTATTGTCATTTTCATTTAAAAACTGATCTAACTAAGATTCAGAGAAATTAAGTAATCTGTCTAAGGTCACAGAAATAATCAGTGGTAGACTGACATTTTAGCCCAGGTTACTAAACTCCTAAAGTTCAGCTTTTCCTCCTGGTTTACACTGACTAAATAAGGAATCCACCAAGTATTTAAAGGGTATCGGGGGGACCTTCAAGTTGACGGAGGAGTAAGACGTGGAGATCACCTTCCTCCCCACAAATACATCAGAAATACATCTACTTGTGGAACAACTCCTACAGAACAACTACTGAATGCTGGCAGAAGACCTCAGACTTCCCGAAAGGCAAGAAACTCCCCACCTACCTGGGTAGGGCAAAAGAAGAAGAAAAAACGGAGACAAAAGAATAGGGACAGGACATGCACCTCTGGGAGGGAGCTGTGAAGGAGGAAAAGTTTCTGCCCACTAGGAAGCCCCTCCACTGGTGGAAACGGGGCGTGGGCAGGGGGGATGCTTTGGAGCCACAGAGGAGAGCGCAGCGACAGGGGAGCAGAGGGCAAAGCGGAGAGATTCCCACACAGAGGTTCGGTGCCAACCAGCACTTACTAGCCTCAGAGGCTTGTCTGCTCACCCGCTGGGACAGATGGGGGCTGGGATCTGAGGCTGGGGCTTCGGAGGTCAGATCCCAGGGAGAGGACTGGGGTTGGCTGCGTGAACACAGCCTGAAGGGAGCTACTGTGCCACAGCTGGCTGGGAGCGAGTCCGGGAAAAAGTCTGGAGCTGCCAAAGAGGCAAGAGACCATTGTTTCCAGGTGCTCGAGGAGAGGGGATTCAGAGCACCACCTAAGTGAGCTCCAGAGACAGGCGCGAGCCATGGCTATCAGCTCAGATACAAGAAACGGGCATGAGATGCTAAGGCTGCTGCTGCAGCCACCAAGAAGCCTGTGTGCAAGCACAGGTCACTCTCCACATCTCCCCTCCCAGGAGCCTATGCAGCCTGCCACTTACAGGGTCCCGTGATCCAGAGGTAACTTCCCTGGGAGAGCACACGTCGCGCCTCAGGCTGGTGCAAACTCACGCTGGCCTCTGCCGCCGCAGGCTCGCCCCGCATACCAGTTATAACTACTGTACCCCTTCCTCCCCCCGGCATGAGTGAGCCAGAGCCCCCTAATAAGCCACTGTTTTAACCCCGTCCTGTCTGGGCGGGAACAGAAGTCTAAGGGCAGCCTACACACAGAGGTGGGGCCAAAACCAAAGCTGAACCCCAGGAGCTGTGCGAACAAAGAAGGGAAAGAGAAATCTCTCCATGTAGACTCAGGAGCAGCAGATTAAATCCCCACAATTCCTTTTTTTTTTTTTTTTTTTTGGTGGTACGCGGGCCTCTCACTGTTGTGACTTCTCCCATTGCGGAGCACAGGCTCCGGACGCGCAGGCTCAGCGGCCATGGCTCACGGGCCTAGCCGCTCCGCGGCATGTGGGATCTTCCCAGACCAGGTCATGAACCCGTGTCCCCTGCATCGTCAGGCAGACTCTCAACCACTGCGCCACCAGGGAAGCCCCACAATTACTTTTTTATTTTACTAATTTAAATTTTTTAAAAATTTTAATTATTTAATTTTATTTATTTATCTTTCTGTCTTTTTTTTTCTCCCTTTTCTTCTGACCCATGTGGCTGACAGGGTCTTGGTGCTCCACCCTAGTGTCAGGCCTGAGCCTCTGAGGTGGGAGAGGCCAAGTTCAGGACATTGGACTGCCAGAGACTTCCCGGCCCCACATAATATCAATCGGCGAGAGCTCTCCCAGAGACCTCCATCTCAATGCTAAGGACCACCTCCACCTAAAGGCCAGCAACTCCAGTGCTCGATGGTCCATGCCAAACAACTAGCAAGACAGGAACACAACCCCACCCATTAGCAGAGAGGCTGCCTAAAATCATAATAAGATCACAGACACACCAAAACACACCACCAGAAGGACAAGATACAACCCCACCCACAAGAACACAGGCACCAGTCCCCTCCACCAGGAAGCCTCCACAAGCCACTGAACCAACCTTACCCACTGGGGGTAGACAACAAAAACAATGGGAACTATGAACCTGTAGCCTGCGAAAAGGAGACCCCAAACACAGTAAGTTAAGCAAAATGAGAAGACAGAAAAATATGCAGTAGATGAAGGAGCAAGGTAAAATCCCACCAGACCAAACGAATGCAGAGGAAATAGACAGTCTACCTGAAAAAAGAATTCAGAGTAATTATAGTAAGGATGACCTGAAATCATGGAAACAGAATGGAGAAAATACAAGAAACATTTAACAGGGACCTAGAAGAACTAAAGAGCAAACAAACAATGATGAACAACACAATAAATGAAATTAAAAATTCTCTAGGAGGAATCAATAGCAGAATAATGGAGGCAGAAGAACAGATAAGTGACCTGGAAGATAAAATGGTGGAAATAACTACTGCAGAGCAGAATAAAGAAAAAAGAATGAAAAGAATTGAGGACAGTCTAGAGACCTCTGGGACAACATTAAACATACCAACATTCGAATTATAGGGGTCCCAGAAGAAAAAGAGAAAAAGAAAGGGTCTGAGAAAATATTTCAAGAGATTAGAGTTGAAAACTTCCCTAACGTGGGACAGAAATAGTCAATCAAGTCCAGGAAGCACAGAGAGTCCCATACAGTTAAATCCAAGGAGAAACACACCAAGACACATATTAATCAAACTATCAAAAATTAAATACAAAGAAAAAATATTAAAAGCAGCAAGGGAAAAGCAACAAAAAACATAAAAGGGAATCCCCATAAGGTTAACAGCTGATCTTTCAGCAGAAACTCTACAAGCCAGAAGGGAGTGGCAGGACATATTTAAAGTGATGAAAGGGAAAAACCTACAACCAAGATTACTCTACCCAGCAAGGATCTCATTCATATTCGATGGAGAAATTAAAACCTTTACAGATAAACAAAAGCTAAGAGAATTCAGCACCACCAAACCAGCTTTACAACAAATGCTAAAGGAACTTCTAGGCAGGAAACCCAAGAAAAGGAAAAGACCTACAATAACAAACCCAAAACAGTGAAGAAAATGGTAGTAGGAACATGTGTATCGATAATTACCTTAAATGTGAATGGATTAAATGCTCCAACCAAAAGACATAGACTGGCTGAATGGATACAAAACAAGACCTGTATATATGTTGTCTACAAGAGACCCACTTCAGACCTAGGGACAAATACAGCTGAAAGTGAGGCGATGGAAAAAGATATTCCATGCAAATGGAAATCAAAAGAAAGCTGGAATAGCAATTCACATATCAGACAAAATAGACTTTAAAGTAAAGACTATTACAGGAGACAAAGAAGGGCACTACATAATGATCAAGGGATCAATCCAAGAAGTAGATATAACAATTGTAAATATTTATGCACCCAACATAGGAGCACCTCAATACATAAGGCAAATGCTAACAGCCATGAAAGGGAAAATCGACAGTAACACAATCATAGTAGGGGACTTTAACACTCCACTTTCACCAATGTACAGATCATCCAAAATGAAAATAAATAAGGAAATACAAGCTTTAAATGACACAATAGACCAGATAGATTTAATTGATATTTATAGGACATTCCATCCCAAAACAACAGAATACACTTTCTTCTTAAGTGCTCATGGAACATTCTCCAGGATAGATCATAACTTGGGCCACAAATCAAGCCTTGGTATATTTAAGAAAATTGAAATCATATCAAGTATCTTTTCCGACCACAACGCTATGAGACTAGATATCAATTAGAGGAAAAAAAACTGTAAAAAATACAAACCCGTGGAGGCTAAACAGTATGCTACTGAATAACCAAGAGATCACTGAAGATACCAAAGAGGAAATCAAATACTTAGACACAAATGACAATGAAAACACGATGACCCAAAATCGATGGGATGCAGCAAAAGCAGTTCTAAGACGGAAGTTTATAGCAATACAATCCTACCTCAAGAAAAAAGAAAAATCTCAAATAAACAACCTAACCTTACACCTCAAGCAATTAGAGAAAGAAGAACACAAAAACCCCAAAGTTAGCAGAAGGAAAGAAATCATAAAGATCAGATCTGAAATAAATGAAAAAGAAATGAAGGAAACAATAGTAAAGAGCAATAAAACTAAAAGCTGGTTCTTTGAGAAGATAAACAAAATTGAGAAACCACTAGCCAGACTCATCAAGAAAAAAAGGGAGAAGACTCAAATCAACAGAATTAGAAATGAAAAAGGAGAAGTAACAACTGACACTTAAGAAATACAAAGAATCATGAGGGATGACTACAAGCAACTATATGCCCATAAAATGGACGGCCTGGAAGAAATGGACAAGTTCTTAGAAAAGCACAACCTTCTGAGACTGAACCAGGAAGAAATAGAAAATATAGAGACCAATCACAAGCACTGAAGTTGAAACTGTGATTAAATATCTTCCAACAAACAAAAGCCCGGGACCAGGTGTTTTCACAGGCTATTTCTATCAAACATTTAGAAAAGAGCTAGCACCTCTCCTTCTCAAACTCTTACAAATTATAGCAGAAGGAGGAACACTCCCAAACTCATTCTACGAGGCCATCATCACCCTGATACCAAAACCAGACAAAGATGTCTCAAAAAGAGAAAACTGCAGGCCAATATCACTGATGAACATAGATGCAAAAATCCTCAACAAAATACTAGCAAACAGAATCCAACAGCACATTTAAAGGTTCATACACCATGATCAAGTGGGGTTTATCCCAGGAATGCAAGGATTCTTCAATATACGCAAATCAATCAGTGTGATACACCATATTAACAAATTGAAGCATAAAAACCATCTGATCATCTCAATAGATGTAGAAAAAGCTTTTGACAAATTTCAACACCCATTTATGATAAAAACTCTCCAGAAAGTAGGCATAGGGGAATTAGCATAATAAAGGCCATATATGACAAACCCACAGCCAACATTGTTCTTAGTGGTGAGAAACTGAAACCATTTCCTCTGAGATAGGAACAAGACAAGGTTGCCCACTCTCACCACTGTTATTCAACATAGTTTTGGAAGTTTTAGTCACAGCAATCAGAGAAGAAAAAGAAATAAAAGGAATCCAAATTGGAAAAGAAGAAGTAAAGCTGTCACTGTTTGCAGATGACATGATACTGTACATAGAGAATCCTAAAGATACTACCAGAAAACTACTAGAGCTAATCAATGAATGTGGTAAAGTAGCAGTATACAAAATTAATGCACAGAAATCTCTTTCATTCCTATACACTAATGATGAAAAATCTGAAGGAGAAATTAAGGAAACACTTCCATTTACCATTGCAACAAAAAGAATAAAATGCCTAGGAATAAACCTACCTAAGGGGACAAAGTCCTGTATGCAGAAAACTATAAGACACTGATGAAAGAAACTAAAGATGATACAAACAGATGCAGAGACATACCATGTTCTTGGATTGGAAGAGTAAAACTGTGAACATGGCTATACTACCCAAAGCAACCTACAGATTCAATGCAATCCCTATCAAACTACTACTGGCATTTTTTACAGAACTAGAACAAAAAATTTCACAATTTGTATGGAAACAAAAAAGACCCTGAATAGCCAAAGCAATCTTGAGAAAGAAAAAAAAAACAGAGCTGGAGGAGTCAGGCTCCCAGACTTCAGACTATACTACAAAGCTACAGTAATCAAGGCACTATGGTACTGGCACAAAAACAGAAATATAGATCAGTAGAACAGGATAGAAAGCCTAGAGATAAACCCATGCACGTATGGTCACCTTATCTTTGATAAAGGAGGCAAGAATATACAATGGAGAAAAGACAGCCTCTTCAATAAGTGGTGCTGGGAAAACTGCACAGCTACATGTGAAAGAATGAAATTAGAACACTTCCTAACACCATACACAAAATAAACTCAAAATGGATTAAAGACCTAAATGTAAGGCCAGACACTATCAAACTCTTAGAGGAAAACATAGGAAGAATACTCTTTGACATAAATCACAGCAAGAACCTTTTTGACCTACCTCCTAGAGAAATGGAAATAAAAACAAAAATAAACAAATGGGACCTAATGAAACTTAAAAGCTTTTGCACAGCAAAGGAAACCATAAACAAAGTGAAAAGATAACCCTCAGAATTGGCAAAAATATTTGCAAACGAAGCAAGTGACAAAGGATTACTCTCGACAATATACAAGCAGCTCATGCAGCTCAATATCAAAAAAAACATTCAACCCAATCCAAAAATGGGCAGAGGAGCTAAATAGACATTTCTCTAAAGAAGATATACAGATTCCCAATAAACACATGAAAGGATGGTCCACATCACTAATCATTAGAGAAATGCAAATCAAAACTACAATAAGGTATCACCTCAAACCAGTCAGAATGGCCATCTTCAACAAATCTATAAACAATAAATGCTGGAGAGGATGTGGAGAAAAGGGAACCCTCTTGCACTGTTTGTTGGGAAGGTAAATTTATACAATCACTATGGAGAACAGTTCCTTAAAAAACTAAAAATAGAACTCCCATATGACCCAGCAATCCCACTCCTGGGCATATACCCTGAGAAAACCATAATTCAAAAAGATACATGTACCACTATGTTCATTGCAGCACTATTTACAATAGCTAGGAAATGGAAGCAACCTATATGTCCGACAGATGAATGGATAAAGATGTGGCACATATATACAATAAAATATTACTCAGCCATAAAAAGAAATGAAACTGAGTTATTTGTAGTGAGGTGGATGGACCTAGAGACTGTCATACAGAGTGGAATAAGTCAGAAAAAGAAAAACAAATACTGTATGCTAACACATATATATGGAAAAAAAAAAAGTGGTTCCGATGAACCTAGGGGCAGGACAGGAATAAAGGCACAGACGTAGAGAATGAGCTTGAGGACACAGGGAGGGGGAAGGGTAAGCTGTGACGAAGTGAGAAAGTAGCATTGACATATATACACTACCAAATGTCAAATAGATAGCTAGTGGGAAGCAGCCGCATAGCACAGGGAGATCAGCTCAGTGCTTTGTGACCACCTAGAGGAGTGGGATAGGGAGGGTGGGAGGGAGACGCAAGATGGAGGGGATATGGGGATATATGTATATGTTTAGCTGATTCACTTTGTTATACAGCAGAAACTAACACAACATTGTAAAGCAATCATACTCCAATAAGATGTTAAAAAAAATAAAATATCAATAAAATACAAAACAATTGATTAACTTTTAGAAGCAAAATGTTTTTTAAAAAGCTGTTTTAGGGCTTCCCTGGTGGCGCAGTGGTTGAGAGTCCGCCTGCCGATGCAGCTGACGTGGGTTCGTGCCCCGGTCTGGGAAGATCCCACATGCCCCGGAGCGGCTGGGCCCGTGAGCCATGGCCGCTGAGCTTGCGCGTCTGGAGCCTATGCTCCACAACAGGAGAGGCCCGCGTACCGCAAAAAAAAAAAAAAAGCTGTGTTAATAATCAGAACCTGAAAAAATAGACTGTGATAGTTTAACTCTGAAAATTAAAGATAATTCCATAAAATCATTTTATTACTTTATGTGCTGCTTGAAATAGTAATATATTAATAGATGTAAAAGTTAGATATAGTTAAAAGATATAGCTAACTATTGTCTTACAGAACACAAGTGCCCTAAAAAATGGTTTTAGGTTCAGTACACAACTCCAACCAATATAATAAATAAAAATAATAAAATAGCAATAAATGCTGAAATAGGAACAATATTTTTGAATATTAACTGATATATTTTTCATTTCCCTTGAATCATATGCTCTTGTCTATGTCTGCAATATCTAGTAGAAATATAAAATGAACCACATATATGATTATTAATTTTCGAAGTCATATTTTTCAAAAGCAAAAACAAAGGTTCAAGTTTTAAAATATATTTTATTTAACCAAGTATGTCTAAATTTTAACATTTCAATATGTGTCAATATAAAAATTATTAATGAGATATTTTGCATTCCCCTTTTTGCAAAGTTTTCAAAATCCAGTGTCTATTTGTCTTTTGCAATTCAGCTCAGTTCTGATACTACATTTTCATCTCAAGTATTTGATCTCTATTTAGGTTTCATAAAACTTACAGTATAAAAGTAGAAACACATACCCAGTTTGTTCCAAACATATTTAAAAGTTTTCTAATAATCAAAGCAAGTACCAGTTTTAAAAACTGAAATTAACTAATATTAAAAATGCAGTCCCTTGGTTCCACTGTCTGTTTCCAGTGCTCAGTAGCTCTAGCTAGCAGCTACCATATTGGGCAACGTAACTCTAGGATTTATCATCTGTTATTCAGTGTCTCAGAGAAGGACATGCCATAAGAGAAGGGCCAACATCTATCTCCCCGTTTCCCTGTCTGCTAGCTTCTGGCAGCCCCCACTCTACTCTCTGCTTGTATGGGGTTGACTATTTTAGATTGCACATATAAGCGAGATCTTGCAGTATATGTCTTTCCTCGCCTGGCATATTTCACTTAGCATAATGTCCTTCAGGTTGATCCGTGTTGTCTCAAATGGCAGGACTTCCTTCTTTTTTAATCCTGAATAGTATTATATCTATACATACCACACAGATATAATGTATAGCAATGTAACTACACTGTATTGTGTACTTGAAATTTGCTAAGAGAGTAGGTAGATCTTAAATGTACACATACACACAAAATGGTAACTATGTGATGTAATGGTTACATTAAATTAGCTTGATTATGGTGATCACAATGTACACATATATAAAAACAGCAAGTTGCATACCTTAAGTATATCGATTTTTTAAATTTGTCAATTATACCTCAGTAAAACTGGAAAAAGGAAAAGAGAGATGGGCCAGTACCAATTAGAAAAGGAAGACAATGTTTGGCTTCAGTAGTCAAATCTCTCTTTGTCAAAAGAGAACAGGAATTTCTAAATTCCAAAGCTACCTTTACATACCAAAAGCAAAATTTGAAGATCTGTGTATTTTATTACAAGGTAATAATAAAGAGTACACAGGATATAGTATAAACAGGGTGGTACCACCAACATATAGGAGGGGAAGGTGGCAGACTTTCTCTCTCCCTCATTCTGTTCCTCTTCAGTGCAGGATGGATGCCCATGATGAAGTTTAGGTCAGTTAGGGGAAAAAAAAGTAGCTGCATGCTCTATACAATCTAGGTTTAGTACATAAAATTTATGGCTTCAATATACCACTGTTTATTGTGCTTCCCCAACACAGCCCTGAAAGGTCTGAATTATGTGGACACAAATCTGGTACAAAGTCCATGGTCTTTCTACCACTGCATTACCTCTCATCACAATTCTATTACATACCCTATCAAATACATTTACATTGCAGTTTGGCAAATGTATGATCACGGATAAGTATGGATATAATAATAAGACTTTCAGGACACTGCACACCTGGCTTAATAAATGTACACTCCAAATTTTGTTCAATGTCTCTGTACCAATTTGCAAATAAATCTCCAGTGGAGTGCCATGGAATTCTACCCTTGACACTGCCTTGTTATTGGTGATCTGTATGGTGCTAAGAAGAAGCTGAGAGAAATGGGACTAATTTGATAGATGTCAACCTCAAAGGTCAAAAGGGTTTTAACAAGGTGGAATGCTATTTTGAAAACAATTAAGAAATTTGATTTTTTAAAAATAACCCCAGGAATCCAAGATAAGAAGAACTTGGTGGGACATCAGTCCATGTGAGGACTACAAACAATATGACCAGTAGTAATGCTATGTGGTTATTAAAAAAACAAAACCAAAAAAACCTATTGCTTCTTAGGATATATGAATCAAAGTAGTCCAAACCTGGAAATCAGTTTAAAGAATCCATCCTAACCTGATTATGAATTGTAGATCCATGAGTAAGACTATAGGGTGCAATCCGAATAAACCCACACATTATGGTCAATTAATCTATGACAAAGAAGGCAAGAGTATACAATGGAGGAAAGACAGTCTCTTCAATAAGTAGTGCTGGGAAAACTGGACGGCTACCATTCTCTAACACCAAACTCAAAATGGATTAAAGACCTAAATGTAAGACTGGATACTATAAAACTCCTAGAGGAAAACATAGGCAGAACACTCTTTGACATAAATCACAGCAATATTTTTTTGGAGCAGTCTCCTAGAGTGATGGAATAAATACCAAAATAAACAAATGGGACCTAATTAAACTTAAAAGCTTTTGCACAGCAAAGGAAACCATAAACAAAATGAAAAGACAGCCTAAGGAATGGGAGAAAATATTTACAAACGATGCTACAGACAAGGGACTAACTTCCAAAATATGCAAGCAGCTCATACAGCTTAATATCAAAAAAAAAACAACCCAATCATTTTATACATAAGGAGTTCAAGGCTTAGATAGGTTGAATAACTTGCTTAAGTAAGTGACAGAGCCAGGACTCAAACCCAAATCTCATTGGTTCCAGAGCAGGTAACCTAATCACTATGCCACAGTTATCCCTTATGGATCATTTTTACAAATTCCAGTCCATTCATTCATTCACTCATGAAGCAGATATTGATTGATTATCATAGTTTTCTTTTGACACCATGACAAAATACCACAAACTTAGGGACTTAAAACAACCCAAGGTTATTATCCTAGAGTTCCATAGATCTGAAGTCCAGCATAGTCTCACTGGGCTAAAATCAAGGTTTCAGCCTGGCTGCATCCCTTCAAGAGGCTCTAGGGAGAATTCATTCCCTGCCTTTTCCAGCTCCCAGAGGCTATCTGAATTCCTTGGTTGGTTGCTCCCTTTCTCCATTGTCAAAGATGGCAGCATAGCATCTTCAGATCTCTCTGACTACAGTTAGGGAAGGTTATCCATTTTTAAAGACTCATGTGATTTGGTGACATATTCACAAGTTCCTAGGATTAGAGCTTCGGCATTGTTAGGGGGCTAATATTCTTTCTATCACAGGTGCCTACCCTGTACCAGGTTTTGATCCAGGCAATATGAGATAGACAAGGAGGAGAAAGACAATAGCAACTAAACACATGCATATGCAAGACAATTTCTGATAGCGATGTGTATTTTCTGACAATAAAAGAGTTCAAAAATTCACTTTTCCCCAAGCATGCCATTCATGCATTCATTAATTCAACATTTTTGAATACTTACTACATAAAAGGAGTTCTATGCATTTCAGGTAGAATGGTGAATGGACAGAGGTTTTATTCTAATGGAATATTCTCGTGGAGGCAACAGATATACCTACACAGAAATGGGGAACATGATTTTAAATAGTGGCAAATGCTATGAAGAAAATACTCTGTACTCTTTCTCTTGTGTCTTTGCATTTTTCATTTATTCGTTCTTTTATTTAGTAAGTCTAGTAAGTCTTTTGAGTGCTTACTGTGTTTCAGGCAAAGTGCTAAGCTCAGGGCTTACAGTGCAGACTCCAGATTTGCCTTCTGTGTCCTCACTGTAGTGAAGGGAACAACCCAAATGAGTATAAACCACACATTGTGGTAAGTGTTCTGGGAGAGGACGACGCGGGTGCTTGGGGAGCGCATAGCAGGGTTACGGATGCTCTCCCTGGGTCTAGGACACCTTTTACCCCCATTTCCCCTTTGCCGGGAACTCGTACTCATCCTTCTGGATCTAACCTAGATTCCTCCTCTTTGAATAACAGTTTCAGTTGTATAGTAAGTAATTAACAAACACAAACATTGGTGTTTTTATTTTATAATAGTATTGTTTTAAAATTGTACAGTGCTTTCTCATTTACCCAAGAGATAGATTAATATTCTCACAAGTGAGTCCATTCACTTTACTATGTGGGCATTGAGATTATATTTTAGTAAAAGCAAACAAGTAAGCAAAACCCCTTTATATGTGTGTCAATTATTGTATATATTGTATAAGCAAGGAAAAAAATGTGTAGAAGAATATACACCTCGCTGTTAGCAGGTAGCAAATGACTGGTTTTAATCTTCTGTATCTTGGGGCTAATAGATATTCATGGGATTGATGAATAAGAACTGCCTAATAATGGCTAAATGGCTTGGCCTATGAGGTAGTGAGCATTCACTGACCCTTGAGGACTGAGCAGATACCATCCTGCTCAGATTATACACCCTTCTGTTTGTGTTTTATTTTAGCTACATTTTGACATCTGGTTAACCTAGATGGTTTCATAAGTGAATTAAAAACCAAGAGAGCATAAATAATCAATTCCTGTCCTGTGTCCAACTTGCTTAATAGATTCTCATGCTATAATTTCCTCTTCTGCAAATTAGGTATAATAGACCTTCTGTAAGGATAACACAATTAGACTGGTTAAAAGGCACTTACGTTCATAAGTACCAAAAAGTTTCCTAGTACATATAAGTGCAAACTCAAATTTTTCTTTTGTGACATCCATGTCAACTGATTATGGTACAGAAAAATCTGTGCATTATAAAGCACTACAGTGACCCACTTTAAAGTTGAAATTATTTGAAGAAATGTCGTCCTTCTCCCATAACGCTTAAAATTCAATTATCTTCTATTCTGGTTCTGGACATTAAGTGGGGATCTGGTGGGGGAAGAGCCAAATCCCAGGCTATTCCTAATATAAAAGCCTTTTCATGAGTTTGCATAGTGGCCAGACTGTGTCTTGGGACGCTTTATAAACAATGCTTAAGTCATAGAGCATCTTAGGAATAAACTCAAATTCAAGAGACACTTCAGAGGATTGTAACCCAAGGTCACAGATTACTATAGGCTTACACAGTTTGGATAAGTTAGGGCTGAGCTCTATCTGTGATGGCCTCTGGGGTTGAAGGAGAAGGCAAATGTTTTCCAAAGCCATACATCTCTGTAGGAGATTTCCCACACAAACCACATATATACTACTTCCTACTTCTTCCTACTAGTAGAGTATAGATGTAGCCTCACTGCTATGTACTATGGTGGCCTTCTTTCCCGTATTTTTCATTTCATTTCTCTTGCATTCACTGATACTTAGCTTATGCCATTTTCTCTAGGCAAGAAATCAATCAAGAAAGAAACAAAGGTTAAAGGCACCAAAGTGCTTTACCCCTACTTCCCATTGACATCTCTCCTTCTCAAAAGTGCCACCCCCAATAGTTAAGTTGTATATTCTTCATAGTAAGCTTTGTCTTGAGTCAATTTTTTCATCTATAAAATGAAGATAATGATGATTTCTTACTAATATGGTTATTTTGAGGATTTAATAAGTAAAGTAAAATGCTTAGAACATTGCCTTGAACAGCCATCGCTCATTAAATCATAGCTATAATAAGTATTAGCGGTATTAATACTATTGAGTTATCATTTCACGTTCATTTTGTTTTAATAAGGATAGGATGTCTTTAGCGTTCTGACAGACGTGAAGAAATGCAAAGGTAAGAAGTTAGTAATCAGCCGCATAGCTGTGTTACAGAAAATCCCACAAGCAGCTCAAATTTCACTCCCTGTTTATATGCACGAGTCAAATAAGGAATTACTCTATTAGGTACGTCACTGGACACCTGAAGTGGTGTGATATTCTTGCCTTGTTACTCATGTGGGCAAGACTCTTTAATATATTCTCTTAGAATGGCAAAAGCACCATTTTCTCTTTCTCATCTCCTATTTCCCTCTCATGTATACTTATTCTTCTTAACTCAGATTATTTTGCTCTTTCAAGCACAGGCTTAGAATACACAGACATAGCTCTGAAGGTCATAGGCCCAAAATGGAGATAATCCAGCTTTTTTTTCCCCTAGAGTATCGGGACCAGGGATAGATTGCAAAGAGCTAGAACTTGGCTAGGTAGAAGCCTTGTATCAAATGAACTGTTTAAATATTCATACAGTGTGTACTGGCAGCTAACAGGGCTGCAAACTTGCCCAGAAAAAAAAAAAAAAAAAGAGAAAAGATAATTACTGAATTTCATAGCATTCTAAAATGGCTGCCATGAACTAAAAGCATAAGTGCTGATTTTGGTTTAATCTCTTAGGCAAATGTATTTTTTATTCAACTGAGGACAATAGGCAAGTGGTTACATACATTTCTAAGTATTTTTCTGATTATATTATCAGTATCAGATTCTGACATTAATATCATAAAAACTGATTGCACTGTCAAAGCCATCTCTTTAATAGTTACTTTACTAGTGACTTGAAATAATAACTGACACATTTCCTTCACAGTCAACAGATTCACTTATATAGGAACACATGGTTTAAGTTATGAGCAATTGAGCTATAGAATAAATCAGATTGGGGGAAAGACTGGGTTTTTTGAGCATGGTGGCTCACAACTTGAAGGCATTTCATTCTGTGCAATCAGCTGACACTTAATTGTTCTTCATTAGCATATGTGAAGATGCCAAAAATGTAGGTGTTTACTAATTGTTTTGTTTTGGCTTTAGCTGACACATTTCCCCCATCATCGTTAATTTTTTGTTGTTGTCCTAATGCTGGTTGATAAAATTTGGTTAAAACAAAGTAATTTCACAATTTCAGGTAACAGCATAAAAGCAAACCTTGGCACTGTATTGAACTTTAAATTCTTTTTTCAAAGTAGTATCTGTTTAGTGGAAATCCACTCCATTTTGTTTTTTATAACTATACTCACAACTTCTAATTTTTATAAAGTATGCATCCTCTCCATATGGTATACAAAAATGTAAACATTAAAAACATTCATTCATCAGTTTTCCCCTTCTAATAGTATTGATCTAAAATGTAAATTCAGATGAAACAGGAATAAGTACATTAAAAGTTAAAAAAAGTCACTTGGAATGTCTGCACTCAGTATCTTAGATAATTACTAGTACATAAGAATTGGCCATTAGTCAATATAAGGTAAGTAAAATGAACTAATCACTACTTTTAAACTACTTTTAAGAAACTTCTTTCAAAAAAATTCGTAAACTTCAGTTAATTATTTGAACTATATAGGCATATCTGTGTCAATAAATATATATATATGTACAGACACATATATGAGGTGTATATCAAGGAAATACGTTCATGGAAAGTCATGTTTTTCATTTACTATTTCAGATGTACATTACCAACACAATCAAAGCCAAAGGAACAAGACTTGCTAAGCCCGTTCTATGCCTGGGCTTAATGTGTTTGGCCTTTCTTACTGGGCTCAACAGAGTAGCAGAATATCGAAATCATTGGTCCGATGTGATAGCAGGCTTTCTGGTTGGAATATCTATAGCAGTATTTCTGGTAAGTACAAATTTCTTTAAATATAATTTGTTTCTTAATCAACGTGTATAACCACCTATTAGAAAATACAGGTGTGAATCACTGGGTTTAGTTGTCAAAAGGTGGTATAGCAAATAGAAATATTTATGTTTTAAGTCATTCGTTTCTTCCTGCTCCCTCGTTTATTCTGCCCAAAGTCAGGTTTGGGGGTGAAGAAAACACATTGGGTTGACCAAAATGTTCGTTCGGGCTTTTCGTAACATCTTACGGGAAACCTGAACGAACTTTTTGGCCAACCCAATATATTCTACATTTAAAGGTGAACAAAATGTTTTCATGTAAAATGGAACGGGGCTAAAAACACTCATGCCTCCCCAGATGGTTTTTAAAACTGGGTTGTTTGAATATTTTAAAAGTTTCCTCATGGCACTTTGCATCCTGGAGTATGTAGACCATCCCAAAGTGCCCTGGTGCCTCTGCGCAGTACTCTTAGTGAGCCGCCAAGTCTCAGCACCTGATAACAGGTGAACCTCACTTGTGAGATGAACCGGTTCCCTGCAGTGACTAAAAACCCAGGGATAGTTTCCAAGACGACGTCGCGCAAATCAGATTTTGCCAAGGAGTGAAGAGCATACGTAGTGACTTCTGATGAAGTCATCTCTACTCTTATGATAAAATCCCCTTGGAATATGTCTATAGGTTTTAGTTGTTGGAAAATATACTTCAGTCTGGCTGTAGAATTAATCAATCCATTATAAGTATGGATATTTTACCCAGATGGAAAAAATGTGTAGACTACTGTAGAAATCAAAACATATTTTTGGGGCTTCCCTGGTGGCGCAGTGGTTGAGAATCTGCCTGCTAATGCAGGAGACACGGGTTCGAGCCCTGGTCTGGGAGAATCCCACATGCCGCGGAGCAACTAGGCCCGTGAGCCACAACGATTGAGCCTGCACGTCTGGAGCCTGTGGTCCGCAACAAGAGAGGTCGCGATAGTGAGAGGCCCGCACACCGCGATGAAGAGTGGCCCCCGCTTGCCACAACTAGAGAAAGCCCTCGCACAGAAACGAAGACCCAACACAGCTAAAATAAATAAATAATTAAAAAAAAAAACAAAAAAAACCGTATTTTTGTATTGACACATTATAAGAAACACTTTATTTTAATTTTAATTATATTTAAATTGTTTCTCCAGAGTAACTTTCCTTCTTCAGTTTATTTTCACTAGTTCATAAGCAGTAAGCAAAAACTTATATGAACCTTTCTTCTACCAAAGCTTTGGGCACTATCTATGTGTCGGGCATTTTAGGAGGTTATTTCTTCTAGAACTTCCTGCGGTAAAGTGGTGACTATCCCCTGATCCCTCTCTAGACCCTGTGCTGCTTTTCTTGCTGATGTCACTCCCTCTGATGTCCAAAGTCCTGAGAGACTTAGGCTCACCCCACTCTGTTTCCCAGAGATATCCTGTAGCCTCAGGAAAACTGGGGCCCACCCACGCTTGGGCCAAAACCTTTCCCTTGCTGTCACTTATCACAATTGAAACAGGTTAACTTTTTATAAAACAGAACAAAACAAAAAGCATCTTACATAAATCCTAAGAAAATAATCATAGGCAGGGCAAAGAGCACACCAAAAGTCAAAGTTTTAAAACACTGCTGTCAGATGTAACTGCGTTTCAGCTCTGCAGGTCCAGAACATCTTTGCTAGCACCTCATCAGGCTTCGTCTTATCCTCCTGTGGCTGTTTCGATCTTCCCTTTACTGCCAGTGAATGTCGTGACACCCTGCGTTGTGAAATCTAGAGCCCTCATGTCTTCCCTGTCGCTTCCTTATCTGAGAACCATGTGGTGAATGATGAGTTGGGCTCTGGATACCCCTTGGGTTCAAGACCCTCCTACTGCACATATTTAGAACATTCCACAGGCCCCTTCAGACATTCCCATGCACCCAGGGAAATGACCTTATAAAAAGGTCATGTGAAAATGCTTTAACCACGTAATGGCTAAACAAGCTTTTATACGTTCATTCCCAACTGTTTATGAATGTGAGTGCCTACAGGTGCCAGGCAAGGTGTCAAGAACTGGGGCTGCAAGGAGGCTCAGATAAACATGACCTGTCTGCTGTGGGAATCTGTTTCCGGGGTCAGGGAGGAATAGTCAGGTTATTCCCGCAAACGTTCCCTCCCTCTCTTCCTTCATGAAACAAACATTTACTGAGACCCTATTCTAGTCCAGGCACTGTGCTTGGTGCTGGGAATAAATACACGAAAAAGATACAATCCAGGTACTCAAGTAGATCGCAGTCAGGTGGGACAAGGTGGACACAAAGAGTTCTATAGAGGGTAAATGTAATGGTAGAGGTACATATACTCAAGACATCTACCCTGTTGGGATTAGGGACAAATCAGAAAGAGGAGATAATTTATAAACTTGAAAGGTTTGTAAAGCAGGTAGGTCTAGCCTGGGGCATAAGGAATGAGGGGCAAAGAGCACAGAGCACAGAGGCAGTATGAAATGCTTCATAAAATAAGTATGTATGAAGCCTCTCCTATAGTCTAGGCCCAAGGCGCCATGTGCATCTGAGAGAACATGGCACCCGGAAATGGTACCAGACATCCAGCGCGAGTGACGAGAAAGGGGAGTGGAAGAGCACACAGGGGAATACCCTGAAAGGCCTTGTATGTTATGACAATAACGTAGACTTTTGTTTAAAAACGTATGTGATTTGGGAGCCTCTATCAGGGTCCAAGTGAGTTGAAACAGAAAAACAGCCTGATTGAATCTGAATCCCAGCTTCTTTATCTACTCAGTTTGTGCCGTTAAGCAACCCTCAGTTTCTTCCTCTTTAAAGGAGGCTATAAACAGCCTCCTTAAGGGATTATTATAAGGATTTATAAAGGTTAAACAAAATGGTGTGTATATTCAGGGCATGGCCACATGGATGACTGAAATAATTTCTGTAAGTGAGAGTTTGTTTCCTGTCAGTCCTTTTACTTTCTGATAAGATTTGTGCTTTGGGGAAAATATGTTTTCTGGAAAATAAAGCTCCGGGTGAAGATAGAGGAGACAAGTTAGGCAGAACCAGGGAAATAAGATGGCACAAATCGGGCCTCTGAGGGCACAGAGAGAGGGGAGGCTATCGGGAGGTATTTGGGAGGTGGAATGTTTTGGAGCTTGATGGAACATTGGAGATGACGAGGATGAAGCAGGCAGCAATCTATGATGATTCTCGGATTTCTCACTTGGGCAACTAAGTAGAATATTTATTTCAAGCAGTGACTGCAGCTCTGGCTTACAATATGCTGGGGTGTTTCCAGTGATCCTTCAGTGTGTGCAGATCACTAAAATGATTCCAAAATAAAATTAACAGTAACCTACTCCAAGACTCTGTGTGTCGGTTGAAGGCATTCACATCCCCCATCACCCACACCTGGTGTCTAGCGTTTGCCTTTGACCCACTCTCCTCCTTCACCCCCACACCCAGTGACTGATCTAGTTCCAGTTCATTTCCACCAGAGTCTTTCTCCCATGTCGTATTTCTGCACTGTTCTGACCATAGCCTCTCGATTTTAGAGATCAAAACTTCTTACCTCTATTATATCAACGGGTTCCTAGCTGCCTGCTCACTTCAGTCTCTCCTCCACATACCTCACATTCTGCTTCATACACATGATACCATAATTCATTGCCAATAACAAAGCAAAACAAACAAACAAAACCCTCTTTCCTGCTGCATTAAATCAGACACTTCCATTGAACTTCTGGGATCCTCCATAGTCTGGCTTCACTCTTCCCGGCCAAGTTTATGTTTCCCTCGTTGCAGTGGAACTCCTGCACTTGGAATCCAGTCAGTTTTCTTCCTGTCTTACACAGACAGGCTCTGTCTGGCCTGTGCGTTGCCTCACCTAGAACACCCACTCCTCTGTATAGTTTAGAGAGCAAAACAGGAGTGGGAGTCAGACAAACCTAGGTTGAATCCTTCTGTTGCCACTTTTTCTTTTTGCCACTTTTGCTGGATGTGTGACATCATACAAGTCACTTAGCCCCTCATCATCCCTAAAATAGTGAGGCCTCCCCTGAACTGTATTTAAAGTGATTACCCCTCCCCAAGGACTCCTTTTCTCATTTCCTATTCACTTTTCTCCACTGTGTAATTCAACTTTTAATATACCACATATAATATTTTTGGTTTTGTTTTTTGCTATCAAACCCACTGGAATGTAAGCCACTCACAGAGAAGGTGTTTATTTGTTTTCATCACTGTGTATTCTCAGTATTGGGTCTGGTACATAGGAGGTTCTCAGGAAATATTTGATGAATGAATGAATGAACTGTTTTATTTACTTTCCAGAGCTCTTTTGAGGGTTAAGGGAAATCACATATATAATAAAGGCAGTCGAGTGTGTGGTACAGAGAAGGCTCTAGGTATCATGGTCTTCACCTTTGATGACTGTATTCAAATCCTTTATGCACTTGAGATTTTTCTTAGACAAATCCCAGCTTCCCCAGGAAGTGTCCCTGACTACATGGTTCTCCCATTTTTCCTGAATTTCCACTGCACTTGAAGTCAGTCCTGTTACAGTCTAACGAGTAATTACCTTCAGTAGTAAATTTATTATTCTTATCTCACGTGCCTTTTCTTCAAAGTTAGAGAACACAATCCCCAAGCTTAGGAAAATACAAAGCAAATACTAGTTGAACAATAGGTGTAGATTGACTAATATTGTTTTATAAAAATGTGTGCCTCAAAGCACTTACAACAAAGATGCATATTAGTGTCCAGCAGAAAAGTTCAAGTTTACTGAGCCAAAGCAAAAGCTTGTCGGGTTGACATATGTGATATCATAATAATAAAAATAGGAACTATTTGAATACTCTTTACTATATTAACTCAATTAATCCTCATAACAGCATGTTGAGATGTAATTATTATTGTCTTCAGTTTTCAGATAAGAGAAACAGGTCTCGTTATATTAAGTAACTTGCCTGGACTCACAAAGTTAGTAAATGAAAGAGCCCGGGATTAAGCCCCAGGCCTGTTTGACCCCAAAGCCCGTGCACATAGCCCCATACAACAGAGATGTTTTATTTGCCACAAGCAAGAGAGAAAATGATCACAGATGGATCAGATTAATTTATTATCACTACCGGATAAAGGAAACAAAAATCTATGTGTAACGGTGACTTAGGAGTGTCATTTTTTGGAAGAGAGGGTAGAATTACACTCATGGAAACCACTCATGTAAAAATAGAATGTTTCAAAAGAAAATCACTTTAAATTGTACAGGAACGTTAGAAAATTTGAGAATTTTTAGGCTGGATACATACATGCTCATTCATTAATCTGTTCATTCACGGTGGCACTGAGAATACAATAGTGATCAGAAAAAAAAACATGTCTGCTACCATGGAGCTGACAACCTTGAAAGAGAATCACATCAACCAAAACACTATGCTAACAGATGTATAATTTCATATAGAGATAGGTGCTTGGATGAAAAGAATCACAGGTCCTTGCCTGCAAACAAACAAACAAAAACAGCCTGGGGTCAAGGAAGACTAGTAAGGAAGTGGAGGGGAGATGGTGATACCACAGATGAGTAAGATATGGTGCCCAAAGACAGTGGAGATGAGTATTCCGAGCAAAAGGCAGTGAAAGGGAGCAGAAGGTGTTTAGATAACCAAGAAGGAAGGTTGAAAGGTGGGCCAGAGTTTACACTTGAAGAGAAATGAGAAGCCAAGCCACAAAGTGGTTTTAAGAAGGTTGACATGATACAATTTGCATTTTGGAAAGACCATTCTCACTTCTTTGTAGGAAGGGATCAGAGGGAGGCAAGATTGGATTTAGGGAGACTTTAGAAAGCCATGCAGGAATTCAGGCAAGCGGTGGTGATTGCTTAGTCGATGGAGTCGGTGTCGGAGATAGAACAAAGCAGATATAAGAAATCAAAATCTTTAGGAAGGAAAATTGAGCAAATTGAGTGACTGGTTGAGTATAAGAGGTGTCCAAGTTTTCAGCCTCGTGCAACTGCATTAGGGGAACGGGAATGTGAGGGGTATTGCCTTTCCCTGAGAGAGTCCAGAAAAAGATCCAAGTTTTGGAGTAGGGCCAGGAGATGGGCGCATCTTGGGTTTTATTTTGAACATTTGTTGAATTTTTCATACCTTTGCCAAACAAAGAAATGGAGCTAACTTGCTAATCTATTACAAACTCTTCACTTTCAAATTGAGAAGACTGAGACCTAGAGGACTGTTCAAGAACTTACAGACTCAGGATCAAAAAAACAGGTCAATTGCTTTTCTTGGAGTATTTTTCTAATAGGATATCAGTTTCGTGCTTGTGAATGTTACAAGACTTACTAAACATTTGAATATGATTCTAGGGAAGATTTGGTAATTTCCTTCCTTATGATTTAAATAATAACAGTAATGAAGAGTAATCATTATGTTAATAGATGCTTTAATGAATATCTACTCTGTGTTAGGCATTTAAATATTTCACATGTGAATTCTTAGCTGCTTCAATGGGGTGTTGTCCTGACCCTCAATTAAGGTAAAGAGATAACTGATAATACCTTTCAAAGAGTTTTCCAAACCTAAATAACGTTAAAAGCAATTAAACTAATTTCAGTAGCCCATATTAACTCTAGATGAATGTTTCTTCATCTAGTGACTTCCTTTTGTCTATGTACATAGTTATTTTAGCAAATTTTAATTCAGAAGAATTTGTAGCAATGTTTTTCATCTGCCGATTTTCCATTAATTTATAATATTAATGAAAAGGGAAATGTGCATGTGTGTGTATATATGTCATGAAATGGGTATGAAACTGCTGTTTGTTATGTTGTTGTTGGCTAAAATTCTTGATTATATTCTTTGTGCTCTTGGCAGTAATCAGTTGGCAAACTACAGCCCATAGGCAAAATCTGGCCTGCTGCTTATTTTTTTTTAAACTTTTTATTTTATATTGGAGTATAGTTGATTAACAATGTTGTGACAGTTTCAGGTGTACAGCAAAGTGATTCAGTTATACATATGCATGTATCTATTCTTTTTCAAATTCTTTTCCCAATTAGCTTGTTACAGATTATTGAGCAGAGTTCCCTGTTCTATACAGTAGGTCCTTGTTGGTTATCCATTTTAAATATAGCCGTGTGATAAGTTGTATTGGGACACTGATATGCCTATTCCTATATGAATTGCCTCTGGCTGCTTTCACGCCAAAATGGCAGAGCTGAGTACTTGCTGCAGAGATTGTATGCCTGCAAAATCAAAAATGTATACTATCTGCCCATTACAGGCACAACACTATCTATTAGTCCTTTGCAGGGTCAACATTTGATAGAAGGATTATCAAGTACCCATCTCTAAGCCTTTGCCATCCCTTACTTTAAACATCTTGATGGCAGTGATGAAGCTGAGGTATCAAATAATCAGGTTTTGATCTATGCTTCTGATCTGTAATTATTCAAGGAAGTGGAAGGATAATAAGTATATAGCAATTTGCAAGGAAATTTTTTTTCTGAGATAAAGTCTCAGAGTATGTGTTATTTTGTAGATTTGAAAATTTTATTTAAAAACTGGAGAGTAACCAAGATCTAATTGGCCTTTGAAAATATTCAGTAATGAGCCCTACTAAAGGAGAGGCTTTCCAATGGAGGATTTGTGAAAAATATACAGTGTAAATTTATACTTGTATATTAAGCATTTATTTTTTTAAATGAATGTTAGGTTATAAATTGCAAGTAAGTTCTATATTTTGGTTTGATAATAGAATATAAAACCCAGAAAAAGAAGACTCAAGAATAGCTTACCCATTAGTTCAATATAAGCAAATAATAGCAAATAATTTTCCTGAATTGTTTAAATCACTATTACTTTTTTTTTTTACATCTTTATTGGAGTATAATTGCTTTACAATGGTGTGTTAGTTTCTGCTTTATAACAAAGTGAATCAGTTATACATATACATATGTTCCCATATCTCTTCCCTCTTGCGTCTCCCTCCCTCCCACCCTCCCTATCCCACCCCTCCAGGCGGTCACAAAGCACGAGCTGATCTCCCTGTGCTATGCGGCCGCTTCCCACTAGCTAGCTACCTTACGTTTGGTAGTGTATATATGTCCATGCCTCTCTCTCACTTTGTCACAGCTTACCTTTCCCCCTCCCCATATCCTCAAGTCCATTCTCTAGTAGGTCTGTGTCTTTATTCCTGTCTTAGTCAGAAAGAGAAAGACAAATACCCTTTGCTAACACATATATATGGAATTTAAGAAAAAAAAATGTCATGAAGAACCTAGGGGTAAGACAGGAATAAATCACTATTTCTTAAAGTTTGACTCACCTACATTTTTTTTTTTTTTTGCTGTACGCGGGCCTCTCACTGTTTTGGCCTCTCCCGTTGCGGAGCACAGGCTCCGGACGCGCAGGCTCAGCGGCCATGGCTCAGGGGCCCAGCGGCTCCGCGGTATGTGGGATCCTCCCGGACCGGGGAACGAACCTGTGTCCCCTGCATCGGCAGGCAGACTCTCAACCACTGCGCCACCAGGGAAGACTAGGAATGCCTTTTAAAAGTGGCAACTCCTAGGCCTTATCCTTCATCTGTGAAATCAGAATTTTTAGGAGAGGGCTTTGGAATGTGCATTTTTAAAAGTGCCAGAACTTTATTTTATGCACACTAGAATATGAGAACTTCTGGTTTAATTCAAATTCTGTCACTTATGGGATATAAGTGGGATAATTGAAACAAGGGCCAGTTTCCTTTATGTAGAAGTTCTTCTATTTCAGTGGTAGCAGTAGTAAGCTATTATCGAAATGCCAAATATATGTGGGATACAATAACAGACAATAACTTAGGTTAATTAAAGGATGCTACTAAATTAGAAAGTGCCAATTGTAGAAGGTTTATTATGAATGTAATGATCTTAAAGCAATGGGAAATAATTAGCATTTATTAGCCACAATAGGAAAGGTTAGCTTGCTATGAATTTTTAGCCACAATAAGGAAAGGTTAGCTTGCTATGAATTTTTATAGGGTTATGATCTTATTTTTGGATTGATTTGAGCATTGACTATAAGCTAATTTAATGAAAATTTTGGAATAATAAAATTGTCCTTATTAACTGAGCTACATATTAATTGATGAATGTTCTTGAACATGCTTGTACTGGATTAACCATTAAAATTTACACAGAATAAATCTGGATGTAAAGTTATAGACATGTAATATTTAAGTAATTCCAATACTTTATTACTGTGATTAGATTTATCAGGCTATCCACAAGGGTCATAGTTATAAGGAGCATGGCTTTGCTTTAACTGTATTTTTTCCCAAAATTTTAGGTCGTGTGTGTGGTAAATAATTTCAAAGGAAGACAACCAGAAAATGAGCATATACACACAGATAATCTGGCACAGATGCCAATGATCAGCATTCCTCGAGTAGAAAGTCCTTTGGAAAAGGTAACATCTGTACAGGTGATTCATAATTTAAATTCTAAATGTGATTGTTAGAGCAAATGAATAATTACTCTTGAGAGTTCCTACACAGTCATTTTTGATTTACTAAAACAAGCTCAGAGTCTTATGTGGTATTTAGCAAGAATTTAGTCACTGAATACAGCATCTTAGAAAAATGCATATCACGTGGAAAATATTTCTTCAAATCCCTCACGCTAAATGCTGAGTCTGTACATGGGATGCGTTCTGTAAGTTGCCATAGCTTCAAGATAGGAATGTTATAAAGTGGTCCCACACATGGGCAAAATAATAAGATAGTTTTACTTGAGAATATAAGCATTTTTTCATAGCATATATTCCATTTCTTCCATGTCTCACTTATATGAGAAACTGCTTAGTGTAACAACTGGCACACAATCAGGACTCGGTAAATATTTGTTGAACCTCAGTGTATAAAGTTCTGGCAGCAGGGAATCACCAGTCATGCTCTCCTGCTCAGGGGGGGAACTGGGGGTCAGCTTGGGCTGAAGGGAGCCTGACTAGGTAGCACTTTGAATGGCAGGTCAAGGCCTCATTGGGCATAGCAATGAACAGAGAAGCAGGTAGATAACAATAACTTTCCTTGAGACTCTAAATGACTGCTCAGAGGGTTACTAATGGCTTCTCCTCAGCCCTGTCCACGTCCAGATTTTGATCAATATCTTAAATGAAGAGTTCAGTTACATGCTAATTGGCGGTTTAGATGGTCTGAGTCTGTGAGGGATAATTAATACATTGGATGAAAGAATAAAAATTCTTGGAAGAGTACAACAAAGATACAACTAACAATTAACTAGAAATGAAGTGTTTTGTATTTGGACTTTTTAAAAAAGTTCCTGTAGGGTAGGGTATGTCTAGGTTAAGTGCACAAATGAAAAAGGCTCAGAGAGTATAGAAGTCTACCATTCAACTTGGGTCAACAGCATGATATGTCTTCCAGAAGTTAATATGGTTTTAAGTCCCACTTAGGGAAAATGATATCCTGAATGAGGGGTTTGACGGTTTGCTTTGCTCAGACCAACTTGGTGTACTGTGTACTGCCCTTGGCAACATGGTTTAAAGGTGAATATTGATAAAATAGAAAAGTTGACAATAAATATTTGTTAAGTGAGCAAATAGATGTGTCTAAGATGGTGAGTGGACTCAAAATCATGGATTATAAGAGACTGGAAGGAACAAAAAATGGTTAGTTTATAGGAAGAGAAAACTCAAGAAAGAAGCAATATCTTCCCATAAATATCTGAAGTACTGCTGTATGGCAGAGGGATGCGATTTGTTCTGTGGGGCCTCAGAGATCACAATTAGGATGAAAGAAATGAAAGTGCAGAAAGATAAATAATGTCTGGTAAGTAGTAACAACTTTCTGAAAGTGGAATTCCCACCTTAAAAGCAATGAAATTTATTTTTACTATAGGGATTCAAGAATAGCTAAATAATCACTTATCCATGATACTGCGGAAGGAATTCAAGCATTTAGATGAGGATAGAGACACTAGATGATGATGATGATGATGACAATGATGGTAATAAAATAGCAATGGGCATTTAGTGATCATTCAGAATGTGTCAAATACTATGCTGATTGCTTCCACAAAAACACTTCTGTGCTCTACAAGTAGAATTTTGTTCTTTACAACAATTTTTACAGCTGAGTATTATTAGTGGCAAAGACTGCTAATAGTTGACCAGTATTCCTTCTCCCCTTCTTCCTTTTAGTTACTGAAATTTCCCACTCCAATTTTAGCTACACTCACAGCTGCCCAGCTGTAGTCTTTTTCCCAGCTTCCCTTGCAGTTAGGTGTGACCATGCAACCAAGTTTAGACCAATACAATGTGAGCAGAAGGGTAGGTGCAACAACCTCTGGGTCATCTCTTTGAAAACTCTTGTCCTGGACATTCTGTACTCCTTCTCGCCAAATGGAAAAGGTAAATGACTGGAATAGTCTTTAAGTTTTAAAGACGACCTCCTCTCCTTGACAGCGTAGGTTCTGGATGAGCTCATGGAGCAGTCCACATACATACCCTAGATGGTTCTGAAAAACAAATAAATTTCTTTTCTCTTTGAGTTATTGGATTGTTTTCATCTTTTTTCTACAGTGGTTAGTTGATGCCCTCTTATAATAAATTTCCTCATTATACGGTTAAGAAAACTGAACTTCCAAGTAGTTAAGCAGTTTGCAAATGTCCATATCACTGATAAACAGCAAAGAAAAATTATACAACATAGTAATCCAAGACACATGCCTATGTGATAAAATATATAAGTGAATAATACATATAAAATTCAATCTTGTTTAATTTTAAATTAAATATAGAAAACAGTAGAATTTAGGAAGAGATCTTAAACATACTTTGAAGAAAATGGTTAGGGTAAAAAATAGAGTCTTTATTTTATATAGCTCTCAATATATTAACTTGAACAAAAACACAGTCTTCTGCTTTTTAGCATATTTATTTGCATAACGGTTCTTTAGTGGTCTACTAGCATTGCCAGATATTCTTATATACCATTACATCATTATGTATATTAAGTTATTAAAATATTTCTGTTCTTGATTTTATGCAAATTCATTTTTATTTATAGTGACTTTTAAGATGTTAGGTGGTAAAAGCAAAAATATTCTATTAGAATCCATAGATTGCAAGAGATCCGTGTTTATTAACTTCTTGCTTTCATTAATATTTTTGTTTATGACAAATTCATGTGCCTTGTCTTCACTCCAGTAGTTAGGCAATAAAGATGATTGGAATCTAATTTGATTCTCCCCTTCACACACCTAGCACATTTACGCTCACCCCGCTGAGCTCCAACTTCCCTCTCCGCTCTCTCCATCCCTGTCTGCAAGGCAGAACGCTGTCTGCGCAGGTTGTGGTCTGCTGCCCTCACTCACATAGACCACAGGAAGAGCATGGATCTCAGGAGTTTCCGCCAGGAGCTCTGCGGGTGAGAGGACATGTATTTGAGCTCATCAGCCAGAAAGGGAAGAAGACCATCACTTCAGGGAAGCCCACAGTAGCTTTCTCTTCTTTCTGTGATAAGGAATGTTTGGAGTAAATATATTGCTTTTCATCATAGTTCACAGTGGGAAACAAGTGAATGCAAATCGCTCCCCAGTAAGTTGATCTTAATAACCAATAGTTGGAGAATGACATTAAATCCTTAAAGCTGGCCCTCTGAGGAGAGAAAGGAGGCCCAGCGTTAAAGTGTGGTCCACAGGCATGGCCTAGTGTTTTAGCATTATTATGCCAAACTATCATTTTCTGGTTGTCAGTTTTACATGGAGAAGGCAAAGGGTTTCTTTTGGAAGTTATGTACTTATATAACCTCATGTTCAAAGTACATGTTTGATAGATGGTACACTACAGAGTAATTACAGCATGCAAACGTTCTTGCTTATAAAAATGCCAGCAATTTACCCCTTAATTATAGGGAGTTTGTCATATAGTTAATTACCACAGTTTGAGGAAAAGTCATGATTTTTCTGAAAGCTAAATAAATCTGAATATTCATTACATTTGGTTTTATGAAAAGAATTAATCATCTGTGGAAAGTAGCCCATCATATCTCAATGCCCACTTATTTAAGTTACCAGTAACTTTATTACAGCCGTTTGTAATATCAAATCATGAAAGATCTAAATGTATATCTGTAGTGAATTATTAAATCAGTTGTGATACATTCCTACAATGGGATCCAGTACATTATAGTGTGGTACTTCTGCTTACAGTTTCTAGAGGTAGACTAGCTGGCAGTTACGGACAATTTTGATCTTGGGCAGCTTACCTAAATGCTCTGTGACTCAGTTTTCTCCTTCATAGAATGATTCATAGAATGATAGTCGTAAGAGTTCAATAAGATAATAGTCAAGCATTTTAGGGCAGTGTCTGGCACCTCTGAAGCCCTTAATCATTACAAATTATAATTATTATTACTATTCCACAGTTAAAATGGATGAGGTAAATCAAGATGTGGAAAGTTTTCTAGTATGTTGTAAAATTTTTGTAAGTTGATATGTATAAAATGTGTCTGTGTATGATGAAGCCAGTTGTACAAAACACCACACAAACTATTTCTCTCTAGTAGGAAAGAAAAGAGCATATAGATGAGAGAGAGAAGGGGGCAGGGTACCCACAGACACCAGTCTGAGAGCAACTGACATAGTGGACCTGATTCTCTCTCTCCTGTCTCTGTCTTCCTCCCTTTCCTCCCCTCCCTCCCTCCCTCCCTTCCTTCCTTCCTTCCTTTCTTCCTTTTCTCTCTCATTTTCTCTTTATCTTCCTGTAATGAGGCTATATTTATGAAAAATTGTGTAACTAAAATAATTACAGTGTTTTAAAATTATTCAGTTTTCTTCAGCTGCTCTCTGAGGAGGTCTTGGTTATGCTTCCTTGTATTGACTGCTGATATGTTCTGATTGAGCAAAGTCCCTTGGAAAAATTTCCCTGGAATAATTTAAATTCCTGTGTCCCTTCCTTATGACTCCCACAAACCTTTTGAGAGTGTTTGGTTTATTTTTCTCTGGCAAATTGGTTGTAGCTCGCATGCCTTTATGCATCACGCCCAGGGTCCAGCTGTCCTTGGCACACCTGCAGTCATCTCCATTTCATATCTGTCCTGGGGCCCTGACACGAGCTGTGTGTAGGTGCCTCTCATTTGCAGGAGCCACAAAATCCCACCGACCGAAGGCCTCAGGGAGCCAAGTCACACCACTCCTCCCCTTCAAACTTATCCTTTTCTGGCTCCTGCCTTCAAGGGCCCATGCATCCCAAACAGAATCTTCAGGGGTGCTGGCTTCAGGAGGTCTCCAAAAACACAAAGACACCATTAATTACTCTCGGGAGGCCAAAAACCAAAAGTCTGCCTCTCCTTCTAGGAAATGAAGATGGAAACATTTACATATTCATTAGCTTTACTCTCCTATATTAGCAAGAGCAAAGTAGGAGTTAATATCTTAATAGCTGTGTCACAGAGAGAAAACAAGAGAGTAAAATTATAGGCATTTCTACTAGATATGGTATAAATAGTTCCAGTTTGATGGATGTCACCAAAGGACAATTGAAATTTTTCTTTGCCAGTAAAGAAGTTCAATGTTGCAGAAGTGGCTAAAATCCTATACGATCCCAGTAATACCTCCAAAATTTCAAAGAGTGAGGACAAGAGATAAGAATGACCTTTAAGGGAATGAGAAGACTTATTTAGAGCACAATTCAGCACCTTGGACCAACACCATGTTGAAGCAGGGTTAGCAGATAGGCAAGTACACACCAAAAGAAAGCCTTCAGGCAAGAAGCTTTCCTCTGATCAGGCTTCTCATTAATATGGGCACGTGCCAGATGAAAGAACCCTTTCCTGAACTGAATGGGTACCATAAAATGGGTAAAAAAATAAATAAGCTGCCTCCAAGGACTATGCCATCTTCCTGTAGTAGAGTTTAAGCTGAACAGAATAGCAGTCCTGATATTTCAGCAGCCATAGCAATAGTTTCATTATAGCTTCTATATAGTTTCATATAGAAATAAAGTGACCTTCCTGGAAATGTCCATGGCCTCAGCTTCTTCTCCCACTCCTGTCAGGCTGGTAAATCATCAAAATGATATTATAAAACTACATTCTCCTGCTCTTCAGCTTAAGATCTAAGTGAAGGATTCCCTGACTATTCAAGAAAACAGTTCAGGGGTCTTTGAATCTTCTCCCACTCAGTTTAGGAAGATAAACTGAGGTAAATCTATTCTGATTCAAGTATAAATAATCAGGACAATTACTTAAATCCTTTAAAACGATTTCTTGACACAGAAGAGAGACATATTTTAAGAGATAGAATACGTTTTTGAGGGAAAAAAAGATTACAAGATAATTAAATTCATTGTAGATAATATCTGCTTTCTACTGTCAAGGAAATTAAAGAAAATATGTGAAATGAGAGGTGAAAGATAGCTGGAACAATTAGGAAACTAATGTAAGAGAAGAATGTCATGGCAAGATTAAAACCAATACTAGAAACCATAAAGAACAAAATCCACAATGGAGAAAGTGAAATCAGTTATGTTAAGGACAAGTTTCAGAATTCGTAGTACAAGAACAAGAGAATAAAATTGATCTGAGTAAAAATAATAGATATGAAGGATATACCACAGAAACGTAACATGTGAATCACTGTAGATGCTAAAGAAGAGGACAAATGAAGCTATAGCAATATTCAGAGAAATACTATAAGTAAACTTTCCTTCCAAATAAATATCTGAATCTTTAGGCTCCAAGGGTTAACAGGATACAAGGGAAAATTAAAATATATACCAGAATTTAGATATTTCTTAGTGAAATTTTCAAATTTCAATACTGAAGAAAGAATTCTATAAATATTGTGGTAGATGGTATTGTTGTTCCCAATTATTAACTACCCTCTTCTATACGCAGAGTATCCTTCCTGCTCCAGTTATTTTGGACTTGATCAATAACATGTGAGTGAACCTGATAGATAACCCATCAACCAGAAACTTGTAGAGCCATCATGAGCTTCTGCCCACCCTGTTGCTCTTGAGCCTTCTTCCAGGAGAAGGCTGTGTTCCAGATACGGGCTGTTCTGACAGCCTGAGTCCCAGAATGGGAAGTCATGGGAAGCAGACCAACACCCAACCTGTAGCTTGGGGCAGATCCGTAGAACCTGACCACCAACATGTAGTATGAGGAGGTATATACACACATTTGTTGTTGGAAGCCAACTGAGCTTTTGAGGTTAAAATAGAGTGTGCCTACTGAAAACTAATACACACAAAACTAATATACCACCCAAGACTAACAGCATGTTAGCCTCAGACTTCTCCCTCTATAGGATTAGATGCCAGAATAAAATGGAGTAATGTCTTCCGAGTTTCCATGAAAAAGGTGGTGACATACGAATTCTATTCCCACCCAAAAGGCCATTTAAGTGTTAAGATAATCATAAAGCACCACGTGCGTAAGAATTCAGGAACTGTATTACTCATGAAAGAACATACTTGCTCGTACCAGAAGATATTTACCAGTTAACTGAGCAAAACACCAATATCTAGAGCTCTCAAATTGAAAAGTCATATTATGAATGAGTTGGCAGGAAAAATGGAAACCATTTAAATATAGACTTAATTAGAATTGACTGTGGTAAATGCAGTGACAGAAACAGGGCAAAATTATAAAATTCATTTAGAGAGAAGATTTATAACAAAATAAATTAATACAGCAATGACAAAATGAGACAAATCTTAGATAATGCTAATAAAATTGTCAAAGTATGATAATTTGTAGATTTTATAAAGGAGGGACTCAATATTACTGCTTCATTCTTGCATTACTGACTAGAAAAATTTAGGTTCAAGCATTTTTTAAAATAAAATTTATCAAGAGTAGTTTAAACAGTTTAAAAAAGCCAATGACGAAGTGTAAGATGTAAACTACACACTTGCCAATGGGTTAATGTTTGTAATATATAAAACATCCTAATTGAAAACTGGGTAAAGTTCATGAATAAGCACATCATTAGAGATCAAATGCTAATGAAAAAGAAGTATATGGAAAAGTACTCTCTGTCATGTTTGATGAAAATTTGTGAAGGGTCTTGTATGCAACACTGGGAAGTTGGTTCTTACCCTGTAAGCAAAGGGGAGCCGTGAAGGAGTGTAAGGAAGGAAGTGGCGTGTTCAGAATGGAGAATAAATTGAAGGAGAGCAACACTGCAGCAAAACAAAATCAAACAAAAACCAATCTGAGAGGCTGTTGTAAAAATCCAGATAAATGATAAAGATTACATGGACTAGACCTCAATACAGCCATGTTATGCCATATTGACTGACCAGGCATCATTTGGCAAAGTCTCTCTTGGTCGGGTGCTGATTCTGATCAGAGGAGTTGTATTACTCCATTCAGGCTGCTATAACAAAATACGATAGACTGGTGGCTTATAAATAACAGAAATTTATTTCTCACCATCCTGGAGGCTAGGATGTCTAAGATTAAGGCACTGGCAGATTCAGTCTCTGGTGAGGGCTCACTTCCTGGTTCCTAGATGGCCATCTTCTCCCTGTGTCTTCACATGGCAGCAGGGGTGAGGGAGTTCTCAAGGGTCTCTATAAGAGTACTTATCCCATTCATAAAAGACTCTGCCCTTATGAGCTAATCACCTCCCAAAAGCCCCATTTCCTGATATCATGTTGGGGATTAGGTTTCAACATATGAATTTGGGGGCACACTAGCATTCGGTCTATATGCAGGGGTTATCTAACCATACCAGTACTTTACAGTGAAAAAGGGCTAACTGCTGACCAGGGTGTCACTAAGAAAACTATCCCTCCACCCTACCCACCTCAAGAAACCTGCTGACCTTTCATCTATGGAGTTTTCCTGTCCTCTCTTCAGACATTTCTCTTGGCCATAACTAACAGAAAAGGAGCACCTTGACTTCCTTCCTTCCAGGGATCCTCCTGGGTCAAGCTGCATTCATCCCAGAAACAAAACACTAAGTGCTTTTGTTTTTTCCCTCTTGCCCTCTGCTTGTTCTCTCTCTAAGGCAGAATGCTGCTGTTCAGATTTGCATAGGTAAGCACATACACATGATGTGTGCTTATGCATTATCAATTTTAACTGGTACCAAACAGCAAATCTAAAGAAAGGGACACTCACTATCTAGCAAGGGAACAAAAATATTTAAAAATAAATGTAAGGATAGATGGGATTTGATAGAAAATGGAATATTTCCAATAAATCTGAGAGGAGTTGATAATCTACATAGTTTTATTAAGGCAAATAGAACAGGCCACTGTAGCCACTTATGGCTGGCTCATTGGAGATCACTTTGAGAACTCACTTAGTGGATAGGGCCAGGTATAGGCAATGCTTTTTGAGAAAAAATATTTTTTTTCCATCTAAGCCTAAGCATTTTTTCTTAGGTTTATGTGACCTAATCATTTAAACCAAAGGTAATTCCCTCTTGCCAACAACAAGAAAGGGAAGGTAATGCTAGGAATAATTTACAAGATTACAGCTTTGTACATCGGGTCAGGGACTTTTCACTAACCTGTACTACTCAAGAACCTTCGTTGTATGAAAGCACTTCCTGATTAACAGAAGCATCACCTGAGTGAAAGTGGTAACCAGTGATGGCAGTTCGAAAAATCTAGAAATGGCATAAGGAGTGTGTACTAATACAGATAGAAATTACCATGTTTTGTTTAATTCCCATGGCAACTGCGAAGGAAAACTATATGGATAGGAAAATTCTAAGGGAATTCACGGTGACCCAGGAAAGCCCACGCATTAACATTTACATTGACTGTTTTGCAGATTATAAAATCACAGAAATCAAGGTGAAGCCTGAGCTGAAATTTAGGCAGAGTGGGGGTGGGGTGGAGGTTGGAGAGACAAGCTTCTGCAGCTGGCAGTCCTGAGCCTGAAGCTTGGTTTGTCTACATTAGAACTAGGTGGGGTTAGACAAATTATTCCTCTTCTCCTTTTCCAAAAAGACTGATATAATAATGTTTTCCTTATGGAGTGATTATTGGGATTAACAGATCCCAAATGAACTTCTTGGCACATGGTAGGTGCTTAACACAAGTTAGTTCCCTCCTGTAACAATAATGATTCCCTTAATAGGATTTTCATTTTATTGCAGGATAGGATACCCTTATAGATATATTTCACGGATTTAAAAATTTATACAGATCGTCTATGTCATACATAGCACATGTGGCAGAAAATCTTATAGTATAAAATGTTGCATACGTTAGTGTCATAGCAACAGCAAAACAATCCTGTGGTTTCTTGCCAAGACAAATATGATTATACGTTACGGTGCTCTCTGTGATAAATTCTTTTGAGGTTTCAAAATGTTGTGCTTGAATAACAATGGCAATCTATTTAAGATTCAGTTACTTTTCTATAATGCAAATCTTTGTTTAACAGAGCTGCTGAACTGTAATGTAAATGTTACATAGGACCTGTCAAAACAACTGATTAGTGATCAGATATTGGAATAGTTAGTGGAACAAAATATCTTTATATTTTAGGCCTTTTTTCTCAATCTAAGCTTTGAGCACTTATGAAAAATATTTGAAGTGAATCAGTGTTTACATGCCGTACTCTGTTCTCATTTGTTAAATTTAATATTGCTTAAAAAAGGCAATTGAAAACGGAAGCTTAAAAATTCCAACCAGGCATCAACGTTTTAGGTTAGAAAAATTAACATATACTGATATTACTTTGCCATATGTCATTTTTCCTATTTGTACTTACATATATTCATTATTTATTTCTCCACACTATTTATAAATCATAATATACTATACAAAGAATAAAAGCCAGATTTTTTTGTTCAGTCGTATCTAGCAGGCCTTTTATAAAAGCGTCTTTTCAGTACATTACTTTTGAATATAAACAAGCTCTCTCATCTCATTTTATGAATAAATATAGAGTTGATGACTGCATTTTTAAATTATATGATTCTTGCAGTCATTAGTTAAGGACAGAATAAGACAATGACGGATTAAAAAAATCATTCTCAGTGCACACATCGTTAGTTACACATGGAAAACTTCTTCCACCCATTCATCCCCCTCTTCTCTCAGATTGGTTCCCTTTTGGTAGACTGTCCTAGAGACGCTTTTGAAGCTATGGCAGCCTTCAAAATCAGTCCAGAGCACCATGACACTATGAACATTTTTGGTAGAGAAAATACAGTTTTATTTGACTAAAACTAGGAAAATAAACAATGACCCCATTCCCAGTCTTATGAAACAACCACATTTAGTTTTTGTTGTTTGTCGTTTCTGTTAAAGGAGCAACAAGTAACTTATGTACATTATTTAAAATTTGAAAATCTGGGTAAGCAAAACAGTAATGAATAGGAAATATCCATATCCTACCACAGTAATCACTGGACATATTTTCTTAAAATAGCCTTCGAGACCCCATGAGTATGTGTCTGAGTTTGTGTGTGGTACCGGACCTCCCTGGATGCTCCCTTCTGTAGCCAGCTTTTGCCCATGTAACAGTATATCATGAGTATGCTCACAGCTCAATGACTATATCATCATATCAAGCATAACTGTAAAAGCTCATCTTCAGTGAGAACCTAATATGTGTCCAGAATTATGCAAAGAACATCACACATAAAATGCCATTTTAGTTTTGACAGAAATCATTTGAGTGTAGCTTGTTATTCCGATTTTACAGAGGAGACTTAAAGAGGTTAAGTAATTTGCCCAAGGTCACATAACCTGCATTCTGAAATTGGAATACAACACTGTTTTTTCCATTTTTTATTTATATTCCATGTTTATCACTGCAGAGCTCTAGATCATAATCACTGTGCTGTACACATAGAATTACAATATAGAATTACATTGAAAAGCTTTAATCCATATAAATTAATCATTACCTTTGTTAGGCAGAGGATTGCTTCCACTTCCAATTTCCCACAATTATAAACAATACTAGGGTAAACATCTCTAAAATAGATATATTTGTAAGTTCAATTAATAACTTATTTAAGATACATTTATAGAAGTGGAAATGCTGGAAAAAAAGAGGATGAGTACTCTTAAAGTTTTTGGTTTGATTCACATCAAACCAAGAATGGAGAATATTGTTCTTAAAAATCTTCACCAATCTTATAGGTCAAAAATAAATGAAGTACCTCATTTTAATTTGCATCTTTTGAATACCTTTCCATACATTTATTTTGTATTTCCCTTTTTGTGACTGAAACAAATATTGAAACAATAGTTCAATAACTGACAAATCAAATTCTAGTCATCACTTGGCCCTTAGACTTAATTCATAGAGTGGCTTACTGGTACTCCTTTTTTTAATTGGGGTTTATTAAAGGCATAATTTACATCCTATAAAATTCCCTTTTTAGCATATAGTTTTACGAGTTTTGACAAATGCCTAGCATCATATAATCATAACCACAATCAAGTTATAGAACATTTCTATCACCCTAAAATGGTAGCCAACCCCTCCTTTAGCCCCCAACCCCTGGCAACCACTATCTTTTTTCTGTTCCTATAGTTTTACCTTTTCCAGGATGTCATATAAATGGATTCATATAGTATGTAGCCTTTTGAGTCTTCTTTCACCTTGCATAATGCATTTGAAATTCATTCATGTTGTTACCTGTTTTCTTTTTTTCCTTTTTTATTGCTGAGTGGTATTCTGTTGTATAGGATGTACCACCATTTTTTAAAATCCATTTACCAATTGAAGGATATTTGGGCTGTTTCCAGTTTTTCCCAATTATGAATGAAGCTGATATAAAAATTCATGCACAGGTTTTTGTGAAAATGTATATTTTTCAATCTCTTGGATAAATACCTAGGAATGGGATTGTTGGTTTGTATGGTAAATATATTCAATATGTTTACCTTTACAAAATTTTTCTGAATTATCTGTGTCATGCCTAATGGCCCTTATGGGTTTGAATGGTTCTGAAATTACTCTTGATGTAGCTCATCCAGATTTTTATTGACTGGTACCTCTTTCTGAAAATAGGCAAGTTTTTAAATAAAGAGTTCTAATCAGCTCCTGGTTATACAAGAACTTATCATGCACTTGATTCATTACCCACATCCTCTGATTCTTCTCTGTCAAGTAGCATTGGGCTGCTTATTTAGCAAATATAATGCATTTTTAAAAGTTAAAGAGAAATTAAATAAGAAGCCATTAGTTAGATTAAAATACTAGTGTAAAAGAAGGCATGGGTACAATTTATGGGTGAGTTACATTTTTTACCATCATTTGTTATGTATAGTAAAATTTTATTTGTTACTAGGTTTGTAATATATGAAACATGTAACAAATATCAAATAAGCAGCACTATGGTACCTTTCCCAGGACTCATGAGTTTACAGTCTCATGAGTCTGTACTTTTATAGATTTTATAAATAATTTTATAGGCAAATTCAGAACAGGGTGATGATAGCTATGCTAGAGGAGCACATAAACGGGGACCCATCCAAACTTAGCGATGCTTACAACATCCTCTAAGTAGAGATCTGAAGGACTGGTGGCCATGGGAGAAGGAGAGAAAAATATTCCAGATAGAGGAACTAGCTTGCACCAAGGTTTTATTTGGCAAGTGAGGTAAGAGCACTGGGGCAAGAGACTTGAGGATGCCATTAAAGAGAGTTCAAATGGGGTCCAGAATGAATGTAATAGAAATATAATTGAAAAGAAGCAAGATGAGCTGGAGCAGATGCACAATTATTGGTTGGGAAATTTCTAAAATGGCCAAAGAAACTTTGTAGTATGAGGGAGGTAGGCCAGGAGGTACATTGAGTTGATGGTTGAGAACATAGTTGTGAATATGGGCTAAAGTTGTGTTAGACAGGTCATTAGAGTTAGGGAAGTTAAGAAACTTTAGATAGAGTCCAGGGATACCCACATCCACTAAGGGCCATAAACACATTAGTATTAATAGACTTACGTGGAGTTTCATGTCGGTGCATTGGGAAACATTGAGTTACAGTGAAACCCAAGAGTTTATTACACATCTTCTCAATACCTTATGCCCCATGAAGTTCTAAGCAAGGGAAATAATGTGCAGCTGTTCCCAGAAGTATTTAAACACAGAGATTTTTTTTTTTTTTTGGAGAACCATTCAGGATTACTGCTTTTTTAGGCAATACTCCTTTCACCAGATAAATAATATTTTAGGAATTGATTGTATATACCTGGCAGTGCTCACATTGCTAACTAATCACTTTTCTGTACCTTTTGGCAGTGGTTCTCAGACTGGTGTAAAAGGAAATTCCTGCGAAGAAACAAAACTCTGAACTAATATAAAACTCTGAATTGAAACAGAACCACTATAAAAAAAAAGAAATAGTTCCCCAAAAGTCATCTTTCCTGAGAGAACTCTGGTTCTATCACATTTATCTTTTATGTCTTCACATCCCCAACTTTTTAAAACAAGAAATTGCTTAGATGAACTTTACAATGTTTCGTAGTCTCAAGTTTGAAGTTCTCTAATAATTTCTTCTAATATGGACCTAACATCATTTCTCTTTTCTAAAATACTCACCAAGTTCACAACCTACCAGGAGGAAAACAATGTGACAAAGTAGAGTCTAAGAGCACACACTTCATATGCTACTGCTTTTCTTCCTTCTCTCTTCTCTTACCCATTTTGCCTTCATCAAGAGACACAGTGAAGGAAGGAAGGAAGCAAATGCAAAATAAAGATAGCCAATATTTGGGAGTATGACATCCATCCACCTTCCCCTGACAAAATGTAGGTTGTGTCTGTAATAATTGTTGATTATTATAGGACCATGATTCCTTATCCTAAATCACTAGTGCTAGGTGTTTTTCAGGATTAAAATATTTTATATTTTAGGGAAAAGTACTGTGTATTCTGTTACACAAGCAGGATCTTGGGCATCACTTTGTAATCAAAGATGGATATTTCCACAGCATAACAGAGTACAAATTGCCTCACAGCTATTCAGGTTTGTTTTTTACAACCAAATGAATTTGCACCAATTTTACCAGAAACATTTGGGTTTTCAAGTTTGTTTGGATATTAGAATTGTAGACTATAGCATTGTGAAATTCCAACCAATTATAAAAATCTTCTTGACTTCATTCTCTCTCTTTTTCTTTCTTTTCTTTTACTTTTTTATCTTGTTTCTCTGGCTTTTACAGACAACTATCGATATAATGATATGTTTGAGTAGAGACAAGGATCTTTGTTCATATCATCTCATTTAATCTTAATAAAAATCTATTCGAATAGGTATTATTATTTCCATTTCACAAATGAGAAAGCTAAGTCTCTGAAAGGTTAAATTGCTTGTGAAAATTTCAGTTGGTACGGAGCCCACCTTCAAACACTTGGCATTCACACTACCTGACTGCAGAGTCCACTGTGCCACCCAGCTTCCTTACCAATAGAGCTGAGTACACAAATCATTGAGTTAGCCATCATATGCACAGATCCCATTTTATGCTTAAGTTTAGCATAAAAGCTGATTGCTGATAACCTCCTGTTAAAAAACAAAAGCTGTTTATAATCATCCAGAAAGAAAAAAACTGGAACAACATTTAACCTCAGCATTTGGTCCAGCAATATAACAGCGTAGAACTTTAAATAGACTAGCACTTTATCCAAGTAAGTCAGCCAATATTTAAATAAACACTGAAATAATATACAAAACACATTTTGTAGGTGTCCCAAATCCAACCTATTGAGAGTGGTCAAGAAGAAAATTCACAGGGAAGGTCCTTTAAAGGCTGTCTTGCAAGACTCTTCAGCTGGATAATGGGAATCAGCCACTGTGAACACCTTCAATTAAGGCAATAAACGTATGTGCGCTAGAGCGCACTGGTGTTGGAATTGGTTGCAAAGCTAAGCCAAATACAGAAACCGTGTCCTTCTGTGCAGGTTTCCATTACAACGAAAAGGGATCTAGATACTAGATTGTTTGGGTTGTTATTGTTATTTTTATTCAATATAAAATTTTGTATATATTTATTCAAATATATTTTGTGTTTTCACTGATTTTTTTCACTCATTAATGAGAAATTAGCGTTCTTCAATGAAATAGCCCTTAATAGTAGTGACTATTTTTTGTTTTCTTGCCTGAGGTACTCATTTTGCATCTCCCTCTGTTTTCTCAAAGAGAAATGGCGGGTGGCAGATCTTGTCAGGTGGCAAGTCATCACCAAATTTTCATGTCATAAGTAAATGACAATTTTGTTTTAAGTAACTTTTTAAAATTCCAAAGCATAATTTATACAACTGGGGGTATAGAATAAATAGGAAAACAGAAATTTTCACATAGAACTTAAGGCTTCAAAAATTGATATGCTAGAGACTTAGAGTTTATCAAATTTAAGAATCCAAAACTACTTTTCAGAAACAAGCGCTTGTTTTTCCATGGGACCTCTGCACTCAAGGACTGGATTCAGTATTTTGCTCACTGATTTGCTGTGGACTTGAATGAACACTTTCTAATGGATGTAGCATATTCTAATCTTCAACTCTTTGGACACAAGCTTTGTTATCTCCACTCTAATCCTCTGTATGTATAATTGCACTGATGATTTATATGACCACTTTCTTCTTGTGACTCTGAATGAAGCTTCTATGCATGAGTTTTTGGTTTGCCTGCTGAGTGTTTGCACTATCATCTACTAATAAGATTTAGTATTGCATATTAAGAATTCAGCTGGATTAAAAGGGGAAAATCCTTGTCACCTAGTTTGCCTCATAGGGAGTCCATTCCTCAAGACAGGTGATCTGAAAATATTAAGTGCAATTCTGTTTTTTTAAATATTACTGAGAAAAATGCTGATGAAGTGAGCAATGTCATAACTTCCTGCATAGGAATTATACCATTTGAATATTTCAAATCATGCATTTACATGCATGTAATTGTTATAATATAGAATCATAGAGTCTTATAGATGGTAAGGACTTTAAGTAATTAGTTTGCCCTTTCTCTAGATTCTTTCAGGGAAAAACTTCTCCTGTGCTAGACGAGAATTCATCTTATTTCTTAAAGCATACTGAGATATAAGGTCCGTCCCTTTCAGTCTGTGGTGTGGGTTTATTTGCTCTTAGTGAAATTAATAAACAGATGGCCCCTGCGCTCTCTGTATACTCCTTTAATGTACTTGGAAACTGTTATTAAATTTCCCCTTTATTTTCTCTTCCTTTTGCATAGTCACTTTGTTATTTATTTTCCTCTGTTTACCTAATGACAATCTTTAAATGATTAGCCCCAAGTAGAACCCTTCTAATTCCAGTCAAATAGGAAAAATCAACTCAGAGATTAGAGCTTAATTGTGATGTGAAAGTGAAAGGGTACTAATTGGAAAAAGCAGGCATTTCCCCAGAGCCCTGGGATCTAAAAGTGGAGTCAGTCTGGAAACAAACTGTTTACCCTTGAAGTTTAACCTGGTAATGACTTAGCATAAAGAAAGGGGTAATATCCTTCAGAATTTATGGGCAGTGAAAGGAAGATCTAGTGGTCACCAAAACGTGCTTTTATTTTATTTATTTTTATTTTTTTGCGGTACGCGGGCCTCTCACTGTTGTGGCCTATCCCGTTGCGGAGCACAGGCTCCGGACGCGCAGGCTCAGCGGCTATGGCTGACGGGCGCAGCCGCTCCGCGGCATGTGGCATCTTCCCAGACCGGGTCACGAACCCGTGTGCCCTGCATCGGCAGGCAGACTCTCAACCACTGCGCCACCAGGGAAGCCACAAAACGTGCTTTTAAATGGCAAGACTGAATCTAGGATTTCCTGGTTCTCAATAGCACACTTACAGTTATCCATTCAATGTCTCATTTCTAAGGTGACCTCGTGTCCCTATTTGGGACAGCCCCAGTTTAAGCCTGTCATGATTAGCATGCCTTTTCTCCCCCACTATGTCCAGGTTTAGATGATAATTTATATGCTCTCCCTGCAGTCAGTCATTGCACATTCTTTGTCACTCTCTCCAGCTTGTACCTATCCCTTGGTTTTTCTTACTCTGCTTGTGTTCTCCCTTGCACTGATTATCAGTGATTTGTTTCTGATACTTTCTTTGCTTTATTAAGGTCTTTTAACATTTCAGTTCTATCTTCCAAAGTGATGGCTGTCCCCTTCACTTTGGATCATCTTCAGCAAATTTAATGAGCCTTGTGGACACTTTATTATTTAGGTTAAGGGAACACTGATACCTAGGCCAGTGGCCTTTGGAACAGCATCCATTTTCTCTCCCTTGTTTTGTGTGTGTGTGTGTGTGTGTGTGTTTTTGCGGTACGCGGGCCTCTCACTGTTGTGGCCTCTCCCGTTGCGGAGCACAGGCTCCTGATGTGCAGGCTCAGCAGCCATGGCTCACGGGCCCAGCCACTCCGCAGAATGTGGGATCTTCCCAGACTGGGGCACGAACCCGTGTCCCCTGCATCGGCAGGTGGACTCTCAACCACTGCGCCACCAGAGAAGCCCTCTCCTTTGTTTTAATCTCCTTTCCTTTCTTTTTACTGTCATGTCTTCACCCTTTCCCAACCCTCCATTTGCCACTGACCGATTAATCTTCAATTTATATCTTAACATCTTTCCAGAAATTACTATGTGCTAGGTCCTGTCCAGAGGAGTGCACTCCTGTCAGTTTTGTACTGAAACACTGTATATCAAATTGTTCACAGATTTCAAGTCCCCATGGGGCCACTGGAAATAAAACTATGATGTACTGTTTCCACAGTTCTTATGGCTTTTACTCAATCATAGTGCATCATATAACTCTGACAAACATTTTTTGTCCTAAAGTCATGCTTGTGCTTTTGGAAGGAAAACTCAAGAAAACTTAGAGATGAACTGTTGAATTTGCCAACATTTTCATCATGCATTTTTTTAAATGGGAAATTAAAGTACCCAAGGTCTTGTCAAGCAGTTAGTAAAAGGGTCCACATGCTCTGCTCACTACTGATTCTTACTGATATTGTTTTTCTCTAGGCTTAAGTGGGTCACACCTAGAAAATAATGCCTTAAGCTGTGGTTAGTAATATGCTTCTAGTGTTTAATATGCCTCAATTCAGTGAAAATGAATTTTAACTTATTCACATACATTCAGAAAATGTTTTAGCTGTTTAAAACACCTTAACTTGAAAAGAGCTACACATACATGGAAGAAATCTCATGGCGTGCATTCATTATGTGAAATTCTATTTATGATGTCTTTGACTTATAAAGAGTCCAAGCTACTATGAAAAACATTCCAAACAGGTAATTTGATGGTAAAACCCTTCCATAATGCTGCTGTTAGTGGTTGGGGCTGTCACTTAAGTTAGCTCTTGACATGACCTATATGTGGCATGATTAATTATGTCATGTCGATTTTCCACTGCAGTATTTCAGCAGCCATGGTATGGCCTGTTGCATGTCTGAAGCCATTTAAATATTAGCCATTCTGCAGGGTTCCTTTGTACACAATTCAGTTGCTTAAACAAACAACAACAACAAAAAATTTAAAACCTCCTTCAAGAATTTTCTGGTTGAGGTAAACAACAGAGATTGCAGTCTGTAGTCTGGATTCATGCATCAAAAATGAAATGTTTAAAGGAGATCTTTGTCAACTAGCAAATGCCATTCCAGTCTGAACATTTCACCACTCCTTCTATGCCATCTGTCTCACAGGGAGCAATTAGTCTGAAACTTCAACATGCAGCATTAAAATTCCATTAACACTGAACAGAATATTAACATGCCTGGCATTGCCATTTTTATCTCTCCAAATTTCAGTGTTAATTTTGAATAAGGCAGGTATAACATTTTACTCTATTTGTTAATTAATAATATTGAATAAAATATATAATTAGCAGCCAAATTTATGTAATAATATGTACAACTCATTTAAATAATGCTGTATGCTTTTGCAGTTTAAACATACCTGGGCTACAGTTTTATATGAGGCTAATGATTATTTGTAAAAGCACTGAATCTTTTACAAAGCCAGTTTTCCCAGGGCTCTGACTTTGTAATTCTTTTCTTTTTGCAGAACCACATCACTGCCTTCGCAGAAGTCACATGATATTGAAGCAGATGGTCTTTCACTGCATTGGACATCATCCCTTTTCACCATCCATTCATAACACCCAAAGTGTGTTTGATGACAAAAACGTTTATCAAGTTGTCTAATCATTTTTATAATTTAAAAATCAGTGTCAACTTATCTGTTTCCCCCACTAGACTGTGAGCTCCTCAAGGGCAGGACTGTGTCTTTCTTCTCTGTCTCCCCAGCACCTATGACAAAGCCTCACACAGAGTAGGTTCAATAAAAAATGATGACCAATGAACAAAAATTAATTCTGAAATAAAACATTCACTTCAGTTTCTCACAGAATCACTGAGACCATGTGAAAAGAAACCTCTACGCGAGTCGTATTTGTGTAAGAAGTCCCTCTATTTTGAGCTAGTCAAGCTTTTTAATTTTTCATGTATCTTCTATTCGGCAGCACACCATGTTTCATTTGAAGTGGACTTTGAAAGTCATGGGGGTTTTTATTTCATTATTCAGCATGACTTATTTCCATTCTAACAGATTTCAGTGTGTGAAATTACTTTACTTTTAGAAAGTATGTTCTGTACTAAAATAATGTTTGCACATAATATTATGCTATATTTCACTTAAAATACCATTCATACTATAAATTCTAAGACTGGTGCTTCTGCTTTTGAAGGGGAAAATGCCAATTTTTACTGTAATAAGTAATGTATCATAATTAAAAATTATTTATTTGGATTTTTGTTCCTGACAGTTGTGGTTTAATTGTTGACTTGTAGTTTTTGAACTCAGGCAGTGTTTAGGAGAGTCAAAGTGACTAAATCCTTAGCAATGATACCTATTTATTGAGCATTTTTCCACTGATAATGGTCTCAAGAGTGGTCTAAGGCTCCATTCTTTTACTAGTCAAGTTTCCAGATAATTTAAATGGCAAAGAACCACACCCTGACAGCTCAGTTTAAATTATATAAAAGTAAGAAATGTAGTTAATGTATTTTACTTTCCGTATGTGTAGTACGTTATAGTTTACAAAGTACATTTTCATTTATTAGTTCATTTAATCTTCACAGTAACCCTGGGTAAACATTAAGAGATTGGCTTTAGTGTTACAGATGAGAAAAATAAAGACAACGCAGGTTAAGTAATGTGCCCAATTCCACACAACTAGTAAGAGGCAGTTAAAGTTTAAATTTAGATTTTCTGACCCTAGTATTCTTTTTAAATATGCCACAGCTGCCATATCATTTTGGACACATCGAGGCCTTTCAGAGGTCAACGGAGTCTGGGCAACTATCTATACTTCAAAAAATGAAGACATGCCAAAATAAAGTTATAAAGTTATGCTGTATTTTAAACATTTGTGTTTTAAGAAGAACGAACACTTTTCAAAGCACAACAATATACTAGCCAATTTATAATCCTATTTAAAAATAACGTCAAGAGTCTAGATGTGAGGTCTTTTGTAAAGTCAAAACCTAAATCAGATGTCTGTCCTGCAACCCTCACCCCCATGCCCTAACCCCACCCCTCAGGAGAGGCCCTGAGGGACTTCCCTTACACTGAGCATGTGGAATTAAGGATGAAAATCATAATATAAGGAAAATAAATTGGACTCTGAGAAAACCATTCAATGTACTGCTCAACAATAACTTTGTGATTTTCAAAGCTACGCAGAGTAGCTTTGTCTTATATGAGAAGTGGTTAATTGACTGAGAAGATTCTTCCCAACCTTGATAGAGCTAAAGGAAACAAACTTTTAATTTTCTCTGTGATTTTAACAGAAATCAGAAAATAAATATAACCAAAGACTTGTCCATTACTCCCAAATTAGATGTTACTTACTCTTTTTCATCACCGTGGGAGTTAAAGCACTTTTAGTAGGGCCAGAAAAACAAACAAACAGAAAATTCACGTTTCTACCTTTCAGACTTCTCTAGAAAATTCAGTTCCGGTAGAAATTTAGAACACAAAAAAAGCTTGGAATGCCTTTGACCCTCATTAAAGACTTTTTAGGAAATAACAGTGATGTGGAATTCACTTACTGGCAATGAAAGTGGAGGGAATGATCATAATATCTTAGGAGGCAGGATTACAAGTAAGACTTAAAGAGATCTGTTCTCTTGGTTCTAGCATCAGTCTTCAAGGAATCAATTAGTCACATTTTTCTTGTTGGAAGCCTTAGCTATATATTATATATAAATGTATCTCTGTACCTGGTTAAACCTGGTCTAAATGCAGGAGTTATAAATTCCTCAGAAATCCACATTTAAACCAGGATCAGAGTAAGGTCATCTGTAATATTTAAATGTCATGGACCCAAGATTGTGCAGTGAATGATCCTGCCATGAAGGAAATTCAGAAGGATAAAAAGGATACACATGCATAAGGCAAAAAGTCAGCAAAGAGCCCTTAACCATGATGCTGTTACTGAGAATAATGATAAAACTCATTTAAGAAAATATTCATTTGTAAATATGTACATAGGTAGTCTAGTGAAAGCAGGCAAACACATGTCTTTCTGATAAAAACATTTTTTTATTCTAGTTACTTGGGGCCCAGGTCAGTATAAATTGGTCAGCCTGAAAATTTCAGTAGTCTCTGTTTGCATGGCAGAAATTCTGCACATGTTTTATCTGATTCCTAAGATTATCTAAAAGGATCTTTTATGTTAAAAGAGAGGTGAACCTTCTTTGACAGACTTTGTCTATTCCACTTCTAACTGGGCCTCTCTTTTCTCAGGATCTATCCTAGCCAAATATCTCAGTTCCATTTACCATACAGTTTCCTTTGTGAAAGAGCAGTAGGGGAGGAAATAATTCTCTGCTGTGTATTGTATTTTTCAAATAAAATTTAAAAACTAAATTAAAAAACCTAAGTTTGATTTTTTTTCCCCAGGTATTAATTCTTTCTTGGGGGTAGAGGAATAAAGAATGCTGGCTATCCTGATGGAAGTCAGATTGCCAGAGCGACTGGAGAATGTTTGGAAGGGGATCACAGTGGTTCAGATTGGACCAGTTCTTTGGGCAGCTAAAAGACCCTCTGCATCCCATGGGCCATCCTGGGATCTCATCAACTTCCTTATTTACAAATCACAACCCCCTGGAGACAATATGGGATACTGAGCAGGTACACAATCTACTACATAATCTGCCTCCTATGTATGAGCAAGATGCTAAAGACTAGTTGTAAATGACCTTGTGATGCCGAAAGCTCAGCTTCTCTGTACACAGTTGCTGAATCAGATCTTGGAGACAGAGTTTTGGGTGAAGTAGAAAAGAGTAGCTTTATTACTTTGCCAGGCAAAGGGGACACAGTGGGCTCCTGCCTCGAAAAATTATGTGGCCCCCTTGGAGAAGATAGAAGTTTTGTTTGTTTGTTTGTTTTGTTTTATTTTGCGGTACGCGGGCCCCTCACTGTTGTGGCCTCTCCCATTGTGGAGCACAGGCTCCGGCCGCGCAGGCTCAGCGGCCATGGCTCACGAGCCCAGCTGCTCCACGGCATGTGGGAATCTTTCCGGACCAGGGCACGAACCCGTGTCCCCTGCATCGGCAGGCGGATTCTCAACCACTGCGCTACCAGGGAAGCCTAGTGAGAAGTTTTATAGTAATTGTTCAAAAAGGGTGTGATCAGCTCATGGATATTCTTCTAATGGGTTCGTGGGTAGGTAAGTAGGAGTCAGCATCATCAACCTTCAGGTCCAGCTGGTCTGGGGTCTACATGCTTGTGTGCAGCATACCATCGTTAATCGTTAACTTCTCCCACCTGGAGGGGGTTTCAGTATCTGCAAAATAGTTCAAAGATATTGTTGTGTGTATCCGTTAATGGGGAAACAGGACCTTGCCCCAAGGCTGCTCGACTGTTTGTTTCTCCCTGGTCTCGCATCCCCTCCCTTCGCTAATTAACAACTGCTTGGATCTACCCATTGGAACTCAGGGAAGGTCATGGAGGCTGAATGAAGGCTGTTTCCTGTCATCAAAGAAACGGGGGACACAGAAAGGTTTTGTGCCTAGGAGCCCCACGGGACCATGCTCAGTATCACTTGTTCCTGCCTCTAGGGTACCATTTATTAAATTTTTATTTTATACTCTAAAAAGTTTCCCTGGACATATACCAAATGGTTCTATTTACACCTTACAAACATTGATCTCACATTTGGCAGGCATGGTCTTTCTGAGTTTTGTGAGTTATGATTCTTTAAAAATATCAATTAAGGAAATTTATTCCAGATTTTAAATGAATGATTCTCTTCCAAGAAGTAAAAATAAAAGTATTCAAATTCTTCTTTCCTGTCTCCTTCACTTTAGATCATAGTTGGTTCTTGGTCTGATAGAGCCTCAGGACATGATCAAGGTGTAGTAAAAATTAAGTTTGCTCTCACCACCCCAAGATTGTGAGCCATGAATGGATTATAGGATCTAAATTCTAAACTCACACTGCCATTTTCAAATCTGTGCACTTGCTCACAAGGACCTCCAGACAAAAAGAAATACAGAGGAGTGGGCATGAAACCACCTCCAACAATCAGACAAAAACTGAAAGTTTACGTCTCAAAGATGCCAATATTAACGAGGGTGATTCTTACACCATCCTTTGGCCTGTTGACCTTCATATTACTGCATTTATAAATTCATTTCCATTTTCATTTTGCACTGAAATACTGTCACTTGTAGAAAAGGGGAAAAAGTTTTTTTCTTCCCAGGAGGAAAACAAGAGGTACATTTTAAAATTGATATTTAAAAAAGGTGTATTTTAAAATTGAGGAAAAGAGGTGTATTTTAAATTTGATATTTAAAAAAGAAAAACCTTTCCAAAATATTGATACATTTTGAGTATTAATCAGATTTCCCTAGAGATATTGTTCTTACTCAAAAAGGCCTTTAGGCCTTCACTCATTCAGCAAATATTATAGAGAGATTCTGTATACCAGATAATTTGCAGTGTGTCGACTAAACAGTGGTTAGAAAGAGAGACATGGTCCCTACTCCTCCAGGTTGGATAGATCAGCAGCTCTGACACTGATGGTGCCCTAAGAGGTCTGTTTAAAGTTAAGGTGGTAGAATTGGCTTGGAGTTTACCAGCTACCTACTCTTGGGGCTAAGCAAAAGACATTTTTATAGATTACAGCAACAGCTAAAGTTAATTTAAAAAACATTTGCCTCTATAAATGACACTGTACTATTTATTGCAGAGCTTTAAAAAAAGTCAAATGCCATAATAATAAGCAAATACTATTCTCACAAATCTATGGTTTAGCCGAGCCATTTTTCTAGTCTGAGCTGGGTTCATTCATGCATCCGTGACCAAGTTGACAGCTCTGTTGATCTTGGCTGGACGTTCTCCAATGTATGGGGATCATCTGGATGTAGGCTAATCTAGGATGGCTTCACTTGGGACAATTGAAATTTTCTCTGCGTGGTCTCTCCTTCAGACTAGCTAAGCTGCTTCACACAGGGGCCAAGTTAGAGCAGAAACATGCAAGGCTCTGGCACATTGTCAATTTCATCTCATTCAGTTGAGATGGGCCAAGGCAAGTCCCAAGGCCAGCCATTTTCCAAGGAGTGAGGGAGGAGCTGCAAAGGCACATTGCAGAGGGGTGGACACAAAGATGGGTGGAGAACAAAGGCTATTTGTGCATTCAATCTACCGTAGACTTCCTGCAGCTAGACCTTAAAAATGTTCAAGCAGAGCCTAACTGAACTGAGTTCCTCAATGTGCTGAGCACGGATTTATTCTGATAAGCATGAGAAACTCACAAATGACAATAGAGAGCAAGCTCATTGTATCTGACCCAGAATGCACCACCCCAATCTCCAGCCAAACCCCCAAAATGCCTTTGAAATAAACTGACTAGAGAACTGTCCACCCGGTACTTAGAGCCATGGGGAGCTTGCTGAAGCCCTCCTAGGTTCTCCCAGAAAGCTTTCCTAGCTCTTCTCCTGTAGGCACATAAGAAAGAGAGAGAAGGAGAAAAAACATCTGAGTAAAAAGAGTAGGGAAGAGATTGAAGCAAAAGAATAAAACCTGAAAAAAAGAAAGAGACTAATTGAAATATAAGACCATGTTCTGATACATTAATTGTGTGCTTGCATGTGTGCGTGTGTGTGTGCGTGCGCGAGCTTGCTTTGTGCAACTCTGATGTTTAAAACTTGTTACCATGGTGCTACGGACTTAATATTCATGTCCCCCCAAAATTCATATATAAAAACCTGAATCCCCAACTTGATGGTATTTGGAGATGGAGACTTCGGGAGGTAATTAGATCACAAGGGTGGAGCCCTCTTGATGTTAGTGGCTTTATAAGAGAGCTTGCTCCATCTCTTGCTGCTCTCCACCATGTGAGGATACGAGAAGACAGCTGTCCACAAACCAGGAAGATGGCTCTCCTCAGATACCAGGTCTGCAGGCACCTTGATCTTGGACTTCACAGCCTCTAGGCTAGTGAGAAATAAATGTCTGCTGTTACCCAGTCTACGGCATTCTGTTATAGCAGCCCAAACTATATAAGACACATGGTTCAAGTAAATAACACCACTTCGCCAACAACAGTGTTCAAATTTTATTTGCCGTGGTATAACTGAGTATTTGCACAAAGTACCATGTTTCTGCTAACTCTTCAGTTCATAAATTACTAGGTAAATAACACATGCACATAATGATCGGTGACCAATCATATCACTTTTTTGAAGTCTGTCAATGTTCACTTCACGTGTGTTATTCTGTTCACACACAGACATAAAAGCATGCAGTTGTGTTGACCCCTTATCTCCCAGTGACAAATCCATGAGACATTTTCAAAAATACATAAGTAACAGAGGAAACTGGCCAATAAAGATGGAAGGGCAGTAAAGAAGAAAAGGTGATAACGCTGAGAAGGAAATTCAAATCAAACATAAATGGCATAAAAGAAGATATAGCTGACCATGGGAATGTTGAGTGCAGCCAGAGAAATTGAGTAAAAGTGAGCTTATTGACAAAAATAAAGAATGAGATTGTGATGAAAATGAAGGTGTCCCAGAGAAGTGATTCTGACCAAAAACATCACATTAAAGGAACTCTTGGAGATATTTTCACAGCATTGAAAGTTCAAAGGATAAATTATTGGTAAACATAGAAAGGAGTATGACAATTAGCCAAGGCAGAGAGAAAATAATCACTCTATGCAGTAAGTTATATGACAGGAAGAAAGCAGCAAGCACTGTTCAGGCTGCTATGGATAAATTTTTTACAAAGAAATAAAACATTTAATTCAAAATGTTTCCATCATTTTAAATTACAGTGTACTAAATAAATATTAGTTTTGCTAATTTTTTCACTTCCCTACATATTTAAAATTGACAGTAAGGGAGCTTTTAATGTTTTGACCAAAAAATAAAGGTAGCAGATTAACTGTAATATTCCCCATCGCTTATTAAGATCTTTTTGCATTGATTCAGTTTGCATGGTCATTTTATGTTTTATGGTCCCACACTACTGTACAAAGACTGCCTATCTATCTATCTATCTATGTATATATATACACACACACATATATCTACAACTGTCTATATAGAGAGACCTAAATAGAGACCTGTATATAAACACAGAGAAAGAGATATATCTAAAATCCCTAATATATATATAACACAAAGTTTTCTTTTTAAAAGAAATGTTATCTATACTTTATTAATACATAAGAACTTTGTAATCTCATAATTGTTCATTATTAGGTCTCTTTTTTTAACTTTCTTACTTTTCTTATTGAAGTATAGTTGATTTACAACATAGTGTTAGTTTCAGGGGTACAGCATAGCGATTCAGTTATGCATATACATATATGTATATATAAATATATATACATTCTTTTTCAGAATCTTTTCCCTTATAGGTTATTACACAATATTGAGTATAGTTCCCTGTGCTATAAGTAGGTCTTTGTTGGTTATATGTTTTATATATGGTAGTGTGTATAAATTAATAGCAATCTCCTAATTTATCCCTCTCTCACCCCTTTCCCCTTAGATTTCTTTTTATTGTGATTATAGAGATCCAATGGGAAAGGGAGTCACTTATTTTTATATGACCAAATTAAGAAATACTGGTCACATCAGTGGATAGAAACGTATTTGTATTAGAGTGCTATCTCAGCTATTCAGACTCCTCAGTAGAAGGAGTAGAAGAGAGACCAAGAAAAGTGATTTTTTTTCCAAATAACTCAAGCTTGATAATTTAGGTAATTTTTCTAAATTATATTGTGCACATTCTAGCTCACATACGTAATTTAACCCACCCAGCATTTTCCCACCCAGCCTTTCGAACATGAATCATTTTTGTTGCTCTAATAAAGTAAAGCTCTTGGGAGTTATAAAGAGCTATATAGAGGACTTTGTTCCCTTGAGCTAAAGAAGTTCAGAAGCTATAATTGTTGATATTTTTTCCCTATTCACCTTCTTATGGCTTTCTCTGCACTCTGCTGTTAATTCTCATTATTTCTTGAATTTATCTCTCTTAGCAACCTTCTCACCCATTTTCATTCTGCTATTATATTGTCAACTCAGGCTGCCATAACAGAATACCACAGGCTGGGTGGCTTAAACCACAGAAATGTATATTCTCACAGTTCTGGAGCCTGGAAGTTCAAGATCAAGATGCCAGCAAGACCGGTGTCTGGTGAGGCCTCTCTTCCTGGGTTGTAGACAGCTGCCTTCTCACTGTGTCTTCATATGGCTTTCCCTTTGTGCACACATAGGGAAAGAGGGAGATCTGATATCTCTTCCTCTTCTCACAAAGACATCAGTTCTATCAGGTTAGGCCCCATTCTTATGACCTCATTTAACCTTAATTATCTCCCCAAAGATCCTATCTCCAAATACAGTCACATTGGAGATTAGGGCTTCAACATATGAATTTTGGGCAGAACACAATTTAGGTCCTAACAGCTATCCACTGCCTTAAAATTTCATCTCCTGCAGCTGTGTCCTACAGAAGAACTGAAGAATGCCAACAGAACACAGATAATCATAGTGCTATTATATGTAAAATTAAGTCCATTAGGCTAAAGTGGACTCAACTCTCTTATGAAATAAAATGTGAGGGCTTTTTTCACTATTGTTACTCTGACTTATTTGCTGTGCCACCAGTCATCAAAAGTGGGGCCATGATTATATATGTGATGTAGATAAGTACATCTTAAATTAGGGTATTTTTTTTCTCACTGCTAAAAGTGAAGAAGTACAACATGAGATTTCTGGATGTTATCCTAAGTCATAATCTGTAAGAACTCAGATGTCAGATCATTATGTTTGCTCTCTTAGAAAATTCTTTTAGCATATGGTTCAATATTAATACATTTTTATTATAAATGAAATTTCAACTTTTGAGAACATAAATTGCAATGACTGAAAGTAAAACTTCAATACTACGAAACTTTCAAGCTCTCTTGGCTAGCTTGCTTTATCTGTGATATGGTGCTTTGTGCTAGGAAATCAACTTGTATGTTATACCAGATAAGCCAAATGATATAGACTTGGTATTTTGTAAATGGGAAATTCATTATACATATGGTGACAATATCTGGGATCACGTCCCTACCATTTTAGATGCCTTTATATTTATTCTGAATACATGGTCCTAATTTTGAAATGCTAAAGACATATGGACATAACAGGTGGACCACCATCAATTGAGACTAACACTCTTCACTTTGACAATATATATTTTACAAAGATAATATTGCAATTTCTCATCTCCCATTTTTTTTCATTATTGCTGGCTCTTTCTAATTCAACAGATTTCCAGGAACATTGTAAGGATAACAGAAGCAATAGTAAGGAAAATTATCTTCAATCCAGGTTAATCTAGATGTAGTCATAGAATTGTTATACACTATTTATACCCTTACATAAGCTCACAGTATTTACTTTTGAATTGTGTCCCCCTAAAATTAATATGTTGAAGTCCTAGCCCCAAGCATATCAGAATGTGACTTTATTTGGAAATAGAGTAGTTGTAGATATCATTAGTTAAGATGAGGTCAAACTGGAGTAGAATGGGCCCCCAATCCAATAAGACTGGTGTCCTTATAGGAAGGGGAAATTTGGACACGGCCAAACACACATAGGGAGAATGCTATGTTAAGATGAAAGCAGAGAGCTAAACCAACTATACTTCAATAAAAAGAAAAACAAGATGAAAGCAGAGACTGAGGTGATGCTTCTACTTGCCAGGGAACTCCAAAAACTGCCAGCAAACAGACAGAAGCTGGCGAGAGGCATGGAACAAATTCTTCCTCACAGCCTTCAGAAGGAACCAACTTTGCAGACATCTTGATTTCAGATTTCTAGCCGCCAGAACTGTAAAACAATAAATTGTTCTTGTTTATGCCACCCAGTTTGTAGTACACAGCCGTAACAAAATAATACACCTATTTACTATCTATAGTACTCTGGGCTAGTGGAAAAGACACAGGCAGAACCAGGTTTGAATCTTGGCCTCTCCACTGCCAGCCCTGTGATTCAGACCACACTATGTATACATACTAAACTCTGCATTAGTTAGGTTACACTAGATTTTACTACAGTAACAGTCAGCCCTCAAATATCAGCCCAAAGTAATTATTGTTTATTTCCTGTTTACACAGTATGTCTACCAAGGATTACTTGGAGGCTCTAATCTATTTCATAGCCCTCCTAAATTTGAGACCTAGGCTGGCAGAGAAGACACTATTTGGAACTTAGGCATTAACTCTGGCAGAGGGGAAGAAAAAACAGTGATGAGCGTGCCTGGCTCTTAAACAGTCTACCCCACTAAGACATACATCACTTCTGCTCACCTTTCATTGACCAAAGCAGATAGACCATGCTTGACCATATTTTAATGCAACAGAGTGTATCCAGAAAGGACAAGACAGCACCATATATCTCTAAACAGTCTTAATGGCAAGCCAATAGAAGTGACATGATTATGAACTGAGACTAATTAATTAAACCTTTCATAATTTCATTCAACAATGTTTATACAGACTCTACTGTGTGTCAAGTACTATCCCAGATAATAACACACAAGACAAAACCCCTCTGTCCAGCGAGTTTTCATTTTATTGGAGGAATTGGTAAAGTAAAGAAGAATGTAAATGTGTAATATAATTTCAGATATTTATAAGTGTTACAAAGGAAAGTGAAGCAGATGAGGGCTATTGAGAAACACTGGAGTGGGGAGACAGTGCTAGGGTCAATATTTCAGGCAATGAGTATAAATTTCCTAGCATGGTGCATAGCAAGTGTAGGCACCCAGAAAATGTTTCTTTCCTTTCCCCAACACCCTAGATCATTAGCATCAACAACAGAGGACAAAGTGAATTTTGTGCCTATTAAATTATACAACATAGAAAAAAGGATTAAAATGCCTAATTCTGGCAAGGATGTAATATAACTGATACAAGCATATATTTCTGCTGGCAGTGTAAATTCCTTTGGAGAGCAATTTGGCAATATGTTTCATGATCCACTAAAATGCTCATAACCCTGACTCCATAATTTCATTCCTGTGAATCTGTCTCCAAAAGTAATATAATTTAATAATCACAAAGATGATTGTTGCAGTATTATTTGTGATATCAAAAACAACCTGAATATATAGCAATAGGGGAATGCTTAGATGGATTATGGCTTAGCAACTATATAGAATATTATGTAGTCATTAAAATGATAATTATACACATTATGTAAGCAACAGGAAAAATGTTTATGATATAATTTTAAGTTAAAAAGGATGCAAATTATACCCTGTAATTACTGTGATGTAAAAATCATATATGTAAATGCATAAGATTAAAGAGAACAGAGAAAAGTGAAGTCTAGAATGAGCAAATTCTTAGCAGTTAAAAAATATATTTCAGTCACTTTGTTACCTTTATCAAATGTTTAACAAGCACTTTCACAGTAGTATTGTTTATGGAATTGTTACTGAGTCCAGGCTTGTACTGCTTGCTGCGCGACAGGCCAATAAATCGAGAGAGGAGTTGCTGGGACAAGGAATAGAGACTTCGTTTGGAAAGCCAGCAGGCCAAGAAGATGGTGGACTAGTGTCCCAAAGAATCATCTTCCCTGAGTTAGAATTCAGGCTTCTATTATACTAAAAAGGGAGGGGGTAAAGTCCTGCTTCCAGTCAGACTCTGGAAGGGATGTGTTAATTTCTTCCTTACTGCTGTCATTCACAGGTGAGCCTGGTCAGGAGGCTTCCTGTGAGCTAAACAAAGGTATTTTAGCTTAATGTTCATTGCATTGGAGACAGTGTTCCCAGAGATGGGCCATTATGTATAATTTAAGCTTATAGGCCACATCCCTTTAGCAATTAACTTGTAGCAAAAAAAATAGAATACAAAGGGTAAAGTAATTTGTTCTTTCCTCTTATATAATGAATTCAAAATTATAATTAAAAGGGCCATGGAGAACAATGCCTCCACACTCCATGGATCTAATCTTGAATGAAATCCTAACACGTATGTGCTCTAATCTGACCAAATGTTATCCTTTCCTAATTTATAATCCTCAAATTAGCATTTTTATTATTTCTATATTAAATTACTATTGTAAATGATGTCCTATATATTAAACAAATATAATTCTTAAATTTGGTGAATGATGCAATCACCCAGAGCTTATTTCTAATACATTACAGTAAAATGTGGATTTAAATTTTAAGATATTTGAGATCTTAATTGTTGAAGTTTGGGGGGGAAAGAAATGTCTATTGCTTAAAAGCAGATTATTAACTAAGGCCAGTAGTTCTCTAACAGGAGGTCAATTTTGTCCCCAGAGAATGTTTGACAATGTCTAGAGAAATGGTCACAACTTGGGGGAGGGGAGTGTGCTACTGGCATCCAGGGACTAGAGACCAGGGATGTGGATAAACATTCTACTATGTACAGGACAGCTCCCACAACAAAGAATTATCTGGCCCAAAATGTCATTAGTGCCCAGGTTGAGAAACCCTGGGGTAAGCAGTGGGAAGAATACAAGCTGAAGAGTACAGAAACCCAACTTTTAGTTTTATTTCCACTGCTAAAAGAATGACCTTGAGCTAGCTACTTAAACTCAATCCCTCAATTTACTTATTTGTAAAAAGGAGATGAATAATTTTTTTAACATCTTTATTGGGGTATAATTGCTTTACAATGGGGTGTTAGTTTCTGCTTTATAACAAAGTGAATCAGTTATACATATACATATGTTCCCATACCTTTTCCCTCTTGCATCTCCCTCCCTCCCACCCTCCCTATCCCACCCCTCCAGGCGGTCACAAAGCACCAGAGCTGATATCCCTGTGCTATGTGGCTGCTTCCCACTAGCTATCTACCTTACATTTGGTAGCGTATATATGTCCATGCCTCTCAAAAGGAGATGAATAATATTTATCCTATCTCATGGGATGGTTCTGAGAGTAAAATGGGAGACATAATGTGACTGTGCTCTGAGGAGCTAAAATGTACCATATAAATGTTACCATCTCATGTATTTGAAATATCTCTTAAAGTTGATTACCAAAAAGAAGAAGAAAAAATGAAGGTAGAAACAATTATTCAATAGTTTATGAGTAATTGCTTCTGACATTTTTAATATAAATTTATTTATTTACTTTTGGCTGTGTTGGGTCTTCATTGTTGCACGTGGGCTTTCTGTAGCTGTGGTGAGCAGGGGCTACTCTTTGTTGTGGTGCGCGGGCTTCTCACTGTGGTGGCTTCTCTTGTTGCAGGGCACAAGCTTTAGGTGTGTGGGCTTCGGTAGTTGTGGCGCATGGGCTCAGTTGCTCCGTGGCATGTGGGATCTTGCTGGACCAGGGCTCGAATCCGTGCCCCCTGCATTGGCAGGCGAATTCTTAACAACTGTGCCACCAGGGAAGTCCCGCTTTTGACATTTTTAATCTGTTGTGTTTCCCTGGAAAATATTGATGAAAACCATGACAAAATATTGCTACCTTACTGATATTTTCCAGATAGAATAATCTAGCTTCCTTAATCAATTGTCTGCCCGTCCTGTGTCTTGAATTTCTTCATTCATTGTCATTGGATCCTTGCCTTTAGATACAAACATTCCCAGGATCCTTTGGATGGTCACCATCCAGGCTCCACCTCAAGCTACCACTTCCCCTCTACCATTTTTTTACTTGTTACCGAAAATATCTTATCTCCCATTCACTCCACTGCCAACTGGCATATAACCCATGCATGTCTTCATTGCAACTGCTCAAATTAATCTAAACCTCCCTCTGACTTCACAGCAGCTAAAGAGACTGGCCTAGAAGCAATGACACCCCAATAGCAACAAGCACATTCAGTGCCTACATCTTGGTTTTAATATCATTCTTCAGTGAGAGGAAGCAGGGCATCTCAGGAAAATGGCTGATTCTAGGACTGGGGCAGGAAAGATGAGCCTGGGACATCATCTTGTAGTGCCAGAAAGAAAGGAAATGATCACACACACACAGAGTGATGGAGGTGTGTTGAAGAAAAACAGGGGTCTACTAAAAGAGCTCCCAGTGACCAAAGCTGGAACAATTTGTGCAATCAAATAAATAAAGTAGCATTGGATTATAACCCAAAGTACAAAATAAATACCAATGATCCCATGTTTATATAAATAAATGATTGAATAAGTACATGGCAGAGAATAGACAAATCTGTGCAGCATAAGTGTTAATAATTTAGGTAGATACTTAGCCCTCAGGGATATGGAACATACCTCTCTACTCTTTAAGTGGGGACTGAGCTTGGTGACTTCCATCCAAAGAGTCAGTATGGAAAGAGAGGAAAAGGAATGATTTCACAGTGAAGAAACCTGTCAATTACTACCTCAGCCAGGTGATCACAATTAATATCAATAGTCATAAATCATGTTTATAGTATGTATCCTTGATATAATGTGATGAGAATGGCACTTTACCTCTGTGACCTTCCCAAAACCCATAAACCCAGTCTAACTAGGAGAAAAATATCAAACAAATCTCCACTGAGAGACATTCTACAAAATACCTGATCAGTACTCTCAAAGCTATCAAGATCATCCAGAACGAGGCAAGTCTGAAAAATAATCACAGACAAGTGGAGTCTAAGGAGATACGACAAGTAAATGCAATATGATATCCTGGATGGGATCCAGAACAGAACAAGGACATTAGGTAAAAACTAAGAAAATTAGAATAAAGTATGGACTTTAGTTAATAATGAAAGACTGTTGGTTCATTAACTGAAAATTGTGCCATAGAAACGTAAGATGCTAATAATAGGGGAAACTGGCTGTGGGTATATAGGAATTCTCTTGTACCATCTTCACAAAGTTTCTGTAAACCTAAATATTTTGAAATAAAGTTTACTTTAAAATAATGCTTATTGAAAAAAAAACAACTGTTGTCAAGATTAGTCAGTGCATCTTCTTTTTGCCGAACTACCTGAAAGTCACAGTCAGAGACAGACACAGAGAAAGTCCACATTCTTTACTATCAAGACTTCAACTTCATCTATTGGCTGTTACTAGTTATTCATAAATATGCCTAACATCTACTTGGCAGCCTCTTTATAAATATTGTTTATATATTAATTAAGAGCTAGAGATATTTGATGACAAAGAGGAATACAGAAGAGAAAAAGCCTCATGCTTCTTTAAAAGATCAGAACTACTGGGTGGGCTGTAATGGGATAGATCTGACTGAAGGATGGGGCTGGGAGGTAGCAGGCATGGTGGCCACTGCTGGTCCTAAATGGAAGGCCAATCTGGTAGGTAATAATACAATACCTGAAAATAGCAGGGGAATAAAAAACAAGAGGTAATGCAGTATGTTAGTCTGTCTCAGAAGAGCCCAGAGTGGAGCAACACATATTAAAGAGCACAGAACAGCGTCCAAGTTGCTAGTGCAGATCCAACAGGCAGTTGCCATTGAATATATCTACCAGCAGGGCATTGGTTCAGAAACCACTGAGCTGGGTGCAGTAGTGAGCCTCTGACGTTCTTCTCCTCCCCACTGCCCTGCCTCCAAAGAAAAATATAAAGGCAAACCTCAGTCCTGATGTGATCAGAGTATAAAATAGACGTCATCACAACAGGCATGAAAACATGAGGATCAAATAAAGATCTGATTACCAGTGGAAATAGAAGATTAAGATCAGACACTGGGATGAAGCAGAAACCTAGGTTTATTTAACAAACGCTTAGAGAGCATCTATATGTCAGGCTATCCTAAAGCGCTTCAGAAGTGTTAATTCATTGGTTCCTCATAAGAGAAGACAACATTTTATTATCATTTATCCTCTATACCTATGACAGTACATAGTTCCTAAAAGACCCTTACGAAATGTTTTTTGAAAGGAAGAAAAGAAAGAAGCAAGGGAGAGGAAGGGAGAAAAGGGGGGAAAGAGGGGAAGGAGGGAGGAGTGGATCGCTATTCCTAAAAGTCTATGTTGAATCCACTTAAATATCTCTTGTCTAGATCTAGATTGGTTTTAGGGAATGGAAAGGAGCAGAGAATATAGGTGGTGGGGTTGGGGGGAGAATAAGAAGGTTAAACTATCTTTGAGGAGGGGATGGAGAAGATAATAACCATAAAATGGCTAACATTTATTGATCTCTATGTGCCAGGACTGTGCATGTACAAGCCCATGTGATCCCTACAAATCACCTTTATCATTAATATTATTATCCCTCATTTTACATATAAGGAAAGTATAACACTTATAGTTAATAACTTACTCGAGGTGACACAGATAACAAGGTATAAAGCTGAAACTCAAACCCAAGTTAGATTCTCTGCTCTTAGCCACTAGGCTAAAAGCAGACAGAGCCTGACAAAAGTAGATCAAAAAGTGGGCCTTTTCTTTTTTGGTTCACGGGTCTCTCACTGTTGTGGCCTCTCCTGTTGCGGAGCACAGGCTCCGGATGCGCAGGCTCAACGGCCATGGCTCACGGGCCCAGCCGCTCCGCGGCATGTGGGATCCTCCCGGACCGGGGCACAAACCCGTGTCCCCTGCATCGGCAGGCGGTCTCTCAACCACTGCGCCACCAGGGAAGCCCGTGTGCCCCTTTTTAAAGAGATCAATGCGGTGCTCATTTTAAGCAATCAGGTCTGCCTATCAGTGTAAGAAGCACATTCTACAGAGTCAATATAGTCAGCATTTGTGAAAACAAGTCAGAAACTGGTGTACAGGGATAAGGGGAGGGAAGTTTTGGAGGGTGGAGAGGGTAATATAAAAAGCCTTGGCATTTACATCATATAAATCAATATCTGCTTTAAATCTTGCTGATGACTGTGAAAGGCAGAGGATATTAAATAAACTGTGATGTAAGTCAGATATATGCCACAGCCTGGAAGTAAAATAGTCTAAACAAAAAGTCAATTTATATGGCAGGAATTTTGAAAACCATTCAAACACAATGCATAGTTGTACAGAAATTATTCAAATTTTCTCTTTTTTTTTTTTGGTTTTCAACTAATGCCATCACCTGGAAGGGGGAAGACCTTTTTAATAGTTAAATATTAACTAATCCCAAACTGACAAAATCAAAATACCACATAATATAACAAGAACCAAAACCAAAAACCAAGAACCAAAAGTGTCTTCACTTTTAGGCACTTCGTTCAAAGTGCTCCATTTTCAAGGGTCTCAGAGACACACTGAGAGCAGAGTCATGAAGCTCAGGAGATGTCCTGTGTCCTGACTTCTTGTACCCTTATCTTTGACCGTCACCCTTTCCCAATCTTTGTTTTAGTCCCATAGCAGAGTGGAATTGTGCTGTGTCAGAATCTGGTCTCTGACCGGAAATGTCAAATTAGTTTCCAATCAATATTAAAAATTGCTGCCTGGGTTGCTCAGTTAAGACTGATAGTGAAGCTGCTTCCGGGCTTCCAGTGGGAAAGAGTCCAGTGATCGATTAGCAATGTCTGGCACGATTGCTGAGGGGCGAATTGCAGGGAAATGTGCCTTATTTGGCACCTGTGGCCCCTTGAGGCTTCTATTTCTAGCATGCCTTAATAGGACTCTATTCGTGTGATTTCCATCCACCTACACGGATAACAGTGGATGGGTTAACCAACCCTCTGCAAGCCTAGAGACTTAGGCATGGAATGGGGGATCTTCTCAAGGCTGTAGAAGGAGCCAAATTTCAACACAGCTCCTCGCAGCCCTGGGCTGCCAGCTCTCACTCCCATTTGCTTCTCTCCATGTGATAAGCCCACTCCAAGATCTACCAAAAGTGTCCCGGACATTGGCCTGGGAACTTGCCTGGCTCTTGCTATTCTTGCCCTAAACATACAAACCAAAACATTTCTAAAGGTAGCATTACGCTAAATCACTCCTGGTCCATTTTGCCATTCCGTATCTCCCAAACTCCCATTTTTCACGGCAGGTATTGCTAATCCGTCGCTGAATTTGCTCTGCCTGAGACTGTATGCAGCTTCAGAAGCAGCTTAACTCTGCAACCTAGAGTGAACATGGAAGGAGCAATCCACTCAGGGCTAGGAATCAGGGGGATCTGTCTCCCCCCCCACCAAAGGAACAAGAATCTGTGAGAGGGCTTCCCTGGTGGCGCAGTGGTTGAAAGTCCGCCTGCCGATGCAGGGGACACGGGTTCGTGCCCCGGTCTGGGAAGATCCCACATGCCGCGGAGCGGCTGGGCCCGTGAGCCATGGCTGCTGAGCCTGCGCGTCTGGAGCCTGTGCTCCGCAACAGGAGAGGCCACAACAGTGAGAGGCCCGCGTACCGCAAAAAAAAAAAAAAAAAAAAGAATCTGTGAACACTGTGATTTACTCTAATGATGTTGTGTCTGCTCTGGAAGGGGAAAATTTGTTTCTAGAGCCAGAGTATCAAAGCCAGTATATCCTGAATATAGACAAATATATATATATATATATCTCCTGAGTATATTTATATATATATTTATATATACTTATATATATATATATGTATATATATTCAGTATATCCTGAATATAGCCAGGGCTGAATATAGACAAAATTCTGAAGGAGACTAAATTAAGGGTTTTTTTTAGTGAAGTATAGTTGATTTACAGTGTTTCAGGTGTACAACAAAGTGATGCATATATATATATATATATATACACACATATTTTTTTTCAGATTCTTTTCCATTATACATTACTACAAAATATTGAATATAGTTCCATGTGCTATACAGTAGGTCCCTGTTCTTTATATATTTTATATATAGTAGTGTGTATCTGTTAATCCCAAACTCCTAATTTACCCCTTCTGACCCTTTTCCCTTTGGTAACCATAAGTTTCTTTTCTACGTCTGTGAGTCTATTTCTGTTTTGTAAACAAATTATTTGTATCATTTTTTTTAGATTCCGTATATAAGTGATAGACTAAATTGAGTTTTAAGCTTCCTTCCACATGTCCCTCTTTTAATTTCTTCACAATCCAGCCTGCCTGGAGTCCCTTACCATGGTTCCCCCTCCCTGCCAAAATTCTTTTTCCCTCTAATGACTTCTTCCACCTCCAACAGTAATTCACTGCCTCGTTCCTTCAAAACTAAGCTCTCAGCTTGAGTACATCTTAAGTATTTAAGAGATGCTGGCAGTCTGATTAGAGGGGGGAAAATGTCAAGAAAAAATGCCCATTAGATAAAAGGAGTTCTTCCCAATAGGTAATAAAATATACTGAATCTTGCGACATAGCGCATACTGTGGCTGCTTGGATGAAACTTACATGTAATGGGTATGAAATAGTTAAATAGCAAGTCCCAGCTAGGTGGCACTGTGTTTTAAGTAAATAATTTAAAACCCAACTACAATAAACCTGCTGGGAAGTTTGCAGAAAATGGCTTCTAAATAGTAAGGGGCAATTAATTAAGCTATAGGGCACCATAAAAACAAATGAAGCTTTATGGGCATAAGGTTGCCAGATTTGGCAAACTAAAATACAGATGCCCAGCTACCTTTGAGTCTGAGACAAACAATGGATAATTTTTAGTATAAGTATCCCCAATGCAATATTTGGGACACACTTATACTAAAAAATTATTCACTGTTCATCTGAGATTCTAAGTTAACTGGGCATCCTGTATTTCATCTGGCAACTCTATATGGATATTTACTATATGTCTGGCACAGTATTAAGTGTTACACACACATTTTCCTGTCTCTTGTTCTTACATTCAGATCCCCAGTCCCTGGCTATCCAACTCCCAAGTTTCTCGGTAAATCTTCAGATTGTATTTCACACATGCTACCAGTCAGTTATTCTATTACACAATATCACTTCTGTCTTTTTTTTCTCTGTCTCTCTGCTTTCCTCTTTTGCCAGGATAGTCTGGCTACAGCATCATGCAGTAATGCTGGATATTGCCACCACAGCATCTTCTGGGTACCATACTGCTCTTTAGGTGGCTCTGGCATCACCAGACATCTCTATGTCCCTATGGACACCTGTGCTTCTTCAGCCTATGACCACCATTCCCTCTGGGCACCACTTATTTTCCAGGCACTACAGCAGCCTCTGCTAAGGAGTGCCACATCTTCCAGGAACTATCTCATCCACTCGACTTTTCAACTCTTTCCATGGGGATTGTCATCTCATGAGAGGTGTGTTGCCACTGAAGCTAAAGCACTAAAGCCAGCTGTGTTCTCTGTAGAAATAGACAGAACTCTCAAGATGTGTTAGATTTTTACTTTCTCATGTGGACCCCCAAAAACTTTTGCTTGTGTTCCAATATCTTAAAGGGTTTTAAATGAAAGTAAATAGCACTTATAACTTTTTACTTCCAGCTCACCCTGTCCTGTCACCAAAGAGCACCTTAATTCCACATAGTCCACAGTAGTCAGACATGAATTGGTTAGGGGACTGAATTTGACGTGCACCTGCTCTGTGCTCAGAAACCTGTCTCTTCTATGAAGGAGGTGTTTGTTGCCGGATGAAGCTTGTTTACTTATTCCTTGCTCCTAGGAAGTTCCACAATCCTTCAGAAATGACCCCAACAGATTAATATTTTATCCATGATTATATTTAATCCTTATACAACCCAGTGAAAGAGATGTTATTTTCCCTATTTTACAGTAAGTGATTTAGAACCACAAGGAACTTACAGACATGAGAAATGCACCTCAGTCATAATCATCTGCCACTCTCTTCCTTGTTGGCCTTGTCTCTGCCTCGAGAACATGTCAAGAGCCTTCTTGCCTTTACATTTTCTGTGTCTACTGTCCAGAAAATGACAACCCCAGGCTGACTCCTCATAATTCAGTTTTAATTCAAATGTCACTCTTCAGAGAGTCCTTCCCTGACCTGCCTTTCTATAGCGACTTTCACAGCCATGCCACTTTCCATTCCAATAATGCTTTTATTCATCATAGCTCTTATCAAAATGCAAAATTATGTATTTGTTTACTATTATTATTTATCTATTATCTGTCTTCCCACTGGAATTTAAGCTCTAAGAAAGAAGGAACCTTGAACCTGCTTTATCCCCAGGAGCTAAATAAATATTTGCTGAAAGAATAAATGAATCTAAAACCCAAACCTTTGATAGTACCCTAGTAGTTAAAGCCAGAGATAGTTGTAAAATCCTATTCTCTTTAGCTACTGAGAATATTTTAGAAGATGTTTCATAAATATAAATACATAAACATGCACACATATTTTACAGAAGATGTTAATGAAGACCAAAGAATCTGGTGATATACTCCAATGCTGAAGAGAAAGAAAAGGACAATGGGAAAGGTGGTTTTTTTGACTCAAAATAAAATTTGGCCACTTGATAATTTTTCTTTAGATAGGTCTTCATTAGAAAATCTATTTAATCTAATACAATTGAGAGCCTCCTTCTAGGTGTCAGCCTTCATGCTGAAGATATTTCTGGAAACATTTTATTATATTTTTTCAAAATGAACAATCCCAACTCCTTTAGCCTTCCTTAGGGGTCTTATTGGATCCAGTTATGAAATACTCTAGCCCTTGAGTCTTCACTTGCAACTTAAATCAGGGACTGCACACTCAAATGCCCACAAGGCCAGAGAGATAATAAAAATGAATGATCGCTGGTCTTTCTGTGAATATGTTTACATTGTATAAATGCGGGTGCATGCCCAGATACAGGGTTGGTGGCTGCAACATGCAGCTCCTGACAAATGTTGCTGTTGACCCTGAGCCTCTGGATCTTCTAATATTTCAAGAGAACCCAGAAATCTGGATTTTTATGAGAAAATTACTCATTTTAGTTTATAAACCACTTTAGGCTACATAAGTATGTCTGTGCACCCAATGAAACATGCTGGCAGTTGGTTCAAAACTCTAAGCTATTGATTCTCTCTGGGTACTCCACTTAGACACAGGCAGCCTTTGGCTCTCCAAGACTTTGACCATCTGTGTTCGGATACGTTATTCTACCAGACTGTGTGGAGCAAGCAACGTGTCATCAGGCACCCTTGATTAATAGAGATTACAGTCTTTTCTTCTAGCTCATGTAAACACCTTAGGCAGTATTGACAGCACTGAATATTAAAATAACCTTGTCTTTCTTCTGGGTCATATATTAATTTTTTAAATTGGGGTTTTCTATGTTTATTCTTTATTACAGATCTCCTTGCTTTCTTTCTAGGTTGCTGGCATTTGATATAGCTCAGTCATATCATCAAATAATAATGATTCTCAATTGCTTAATATGTGGAGTGTTTTTTTTTTCCTTCAGGGCTTTTCCTTAGCTAGTAATCTAATGTATTGTGTTTAATTTGGTCCATTCTCTGTACTCAAACAGCATGCTATATATTCCATACCTGAACTGTTGATTAGACATTAAAATTAACTCATAAATCCAGCCCTTCCTCTTCACCAAATCAATTCCTATCAGTTTAGTTTCGCTTTTTCCATTACAATCGTTTTCCAACTGTTTCCTGAACTCAAGTCTCATCCCCATGTTTCCAATCATGCACACTGCTACCTGAATAAATATTCTAAGACCATGGTTTTACCATAATCAGATAAATATTCATAGCTAATTATCTATAAGTCTATGCATCAGAGCATTCAATATTATCAGATCCTAATATATATTTAAAATGGCATCTTTTGGTTTTCTCACAAACAATCTAACATTTAGTCCCAATTCTGCAGTGACCACTTGCTTTCAACCCTCTCTGACTTTGCCATGTTCACACTGTGTACATGGTATGGAAATGGCACATCCTTGATCATCCTATTCTGCTCTCCAGACCCATTGTACCTTTCAGACTCTGATCAAACATCAGCTCTATTTGATAATTTTCTCTACAACCCCAGGTAGTAAATCCCTGCCTTGTCTGTGCTATATACCTTTAATACAGCATACAACATACATTTCTAAATTTGAGGGTTTTTTCTCACATTTTTCTGGGATCATAAGGTGGACAGGAACCATGTGTTGTTCACTTACATAGGTCCACTACTCAAGAACTGACACTACAAAATTGTGGCCATTCATTAAAATATTTCAATCTAAATAAATGAATTATTGCAATACTCTTTAACAACATAGCACAATGGCTAAGAGCTAGGATTGGGGAAATGAAAAGACTTGAGTTCAAATTCCAGATGTAACATTTATAAGCCAGGTAATTTTAAGTAAGTCAAATCAACTGTTTTGCCCTGCTTGAAAGATGCCATTAAGAAAATGAAGGGACAATCCAGGGACTGAGAAAAAATACTTGAAACATACATTTGAGACAAAGGACTTACATGCAAAATACAAAAGGACCCCTTAGAGCTCAATATAATACAAAGACAAACAAACCAATTAAATATGGGCAAAAGATTTGAACAGGCAGTTCACACAAGAATATATATGAATTGCAAATAAGTATGGGTAGAAAGGTCTAACATCTTTAGGTGTTATTAAAATGCAAATTAAAACCACAATGAGATACCACTACACACCCATTAAAATGGCTAAAATGATAAAATAATTAAAAGTCTGACCATATCATATGCTGCTGGGTATGTGGAGTAAGTAAAACTCTCATTCATCAGTGCTGAGAATATAAAATGTCACCACGACTTCAGTACAGGTCTTGGCAGTTTTGTAAAAAAGTTAAAATGCATTCATTATACACCCAGCAATTCCATTCCTAGTTATTTACCCAAGAAAAATAAAAATGTATGTCCATTCCAGTATTTGTACATGAATATTCATAGAAGTTTTGTTTGTAATAGCCAAAAATTGGATACAATCTAAAGGTTTATCAGCAATTAAATAGTTAAACAAATTGTGGTAGAGCCATACAATGGAAAATAACTCAGGAATTAAAAAAAGGAAAGAATTATTGACAGATGCAGCAACATAAATAAATCAGAAAATCATTATGCTCAGTGAAAGAAGCCAGGTAGAAATAGTACACTTTATTATTTCATTTATATAAACTTCTAGAAAATGCAAACTAATCTATAGTGACAGAAAGTAAATCAGTGGTTTCTTGGGGATAGGAGATAATGAGGGATGGATTTCAAAGGGACACGAGGAAACTTTGCGGTATGATGGATACATTCACTTTATTGTGATGGTGGTTTCACAAGGGTATGCATATGTTAAAACATATCAAGTTGTACACATTCTACCTGTGTACTTGTTTTATACTTCAATTTTATGTTAATAAAGTTGTAAAAGAAAAGAATAACCATCATTAGCTACTAAATTTAAAAAATTAATGCTGATAAACTTAAAAGAATTGACAGAAGAAATTATTCTCAAATTACTTCTTATTTTTTTAGTTATTTTCCTCTCCAATTACTTAAGGCAAATTGAGACAGAGATGGCTAGCTGTGCCAACCAGAAAGAATTAATGACATAATATGCAAAATAGCTAATAGACTGGCACAACATCTTCCACAAGTGAAGATCGTTAACATAATACATGCATTGGATTATTCTTTTGGTCATGACAGATTTTCTACAGATCTCATGCAAAACCAACTGACTATAACTATGGGGGTCAAAATGATGTCTGTGGTCAGGCAACCAAAGAAAATAAACTGATCAGCCCTATAGAGGAACTACAGGTAGCTCTGTGTTATAAACCACTTAGCTATCCAGCCCTCTGGCCATAAACTCTGGGGAAGACCAATCCACATATTAAACTTGTGAAAAATACCACTAGACATGTGTTTGAGTGAGAGACAGAGAGAGGGGGACAGAGACAGTGACAGAAAACAGGAGAGAGAGAATACAATTTACTATCCTATAGGAAAAAAGATGGAGAAAACCAAGTCTACCGCTTCATTCAAAGAATACATTCCACAGAGAGTATATGTGCATCTGATGTTTCTTTAGTCAGCATCAGTCTCTTCTCCTAGTATAAGCACTAAATGTGATCTAGTGCTTAAAGATACAAGTTTTGCTTTAATATAGCCAACTTCTTCACCTGATGCTCAAAGAAGGTGGCCATCTATCTGTTGAACTTTCTGAAAGGTGGTATGTAAATCTCTGTTCCAAGTGGTTTTCAGTGATAAGTTGGGGGTATATGCAGTAGTTGTCTTATATGTCAACTTTAGAACTTACCCTCTAAAAACACACAACGCCATCACCACCACAACCACCACCATTACTACCACTATCAGCACTTAAAACGTGATTTCACTATATTAATTATTCATAATATCTGCCGCACATTTTTCTAAGACTGAAAAGTGTGTGCTATTTCAATTTTTTTCCATAGGGAAAATACTCTGCTGAAAATGTTTTAAAATAACAAAATTATGGTTCAGTTCCTAACTGAGAAGTTAGTATTAGACTTACCCTTATGTAATAAAAAACTGTTAATACTGGAGAAAAAAAAATTGTAACTGTTTTCAAATGTTGAAAAATGGACAGTACAAGGCTGTGATCCTTGACAGAAGAGAAGCTCATGAGGTAAATTTTCCATTCATGCTGGTTTTCTGCCTGGGAGAGATTTCCAAATTATTTCTCAGAAGATTGAACAAGCAAAAGGAGCTATATGGGTGGATATAGGAAAAGGTAAGTGGGTAAATGAATGTTAGACGTTGGGGATTTTAAGACATCTGGAATTGTTAGGGCAGGACCCTGGAGAGAGGAAACGACTGAAAATAAGTCTGAGAAATTAGCATAAATATTCACCTTATGTTGTTGGCTAAATTCTAAGTTGTGCATGTGTGGGACATGAATATGTGAGGATAAGCCAAAAAGAGATGCTGGGGGACTAAGAAGTGGACAGAGGTTTCCAAGTCCTCACAGTTCTGGGGAAACATTGGCATCCCCACCCAGCCACATGGAGAGACCTCGACGAATGACTTGAGCATCCAGATGAGAATTTAGAAAGCCAATGCCTTAGGAGTTAGAACTGCAGCCTAAGATCCTTACTCTTGTAACATGCTAAAACTAAGAGCAAATGAGATCAAAGTAACCTGCCAAAAATTTAACTATTCATCGGGACAAAATCCCCTCTTTAGAGGAAAATGATGTAATCCCGAAGCTCTCCAATTATCATTCACAATGTTCAGCATATAATAAAATTACTAGATATGGAAGAAGATGAGACAAGAGACCTATCTCAACAAAAAGTTGGCTGATAGAAGACCCATAAATAATTCAAAGGTTGGAATTAGCAGTGAGGGACTTAAAAGAGCTATTATCAGCATGTTAAATAATTTAGTGGAAAACATGGACAAAAAGTATGAACAGATGGAGAATTTTAGCAAAAAGTTGGAACTCTAGAAAAAGATCAAATGAAAACTTTAGGACTGAAAAGAAAATCTGTCTGAAACAAAGAATTTATTGAGATGCTTAAACAGACTTGAAAAAAGCAGAAAAAATTTTAGTAATCTCAAATTCAGATCATAGGAATTATCTAATCTGACTTACAGAGAAGAAAAATGAAAGAATAAAAAATGCGGGCCAAAGTTTCCATTATCACCTGAGCTAATGTCAAACAGTTGAAGATACATGCAACTAGCATACAAGAGTGAAGAGAGAAAATGGAACAAAATACAAAATATTTGAAAAGATAGTGACCAAACATTTTTCAAATTTGATTAAAATTATTAATCTACAGACGAAAAAAATTCAGCAAATTCCAAGAGAATGAATAAATATAAAGACCACACTGAGGCACATAAAAGTGAAAATTGAAGCATAACAAAGACAAAGAGAAAAATCTTAAAACCAGTAAGGGGCAAAACACACATTAGCAGTAGAATAATAAAAATGACGGCTGTCTTCTCATCAGAAAGAAGTGGAAGGCAAGAGAGCATGTAATGACTTTTTTTAACATTTAGAAAAGAAAATCCTTTTAATTCAGAATCATATGTCCAATAAAAAATGTCTATCCAAAACTGAAAGCAAAATGAAGACATTTCAGACAAATAAGTGTTTAGTAAGTTCAATAGTGGGAAACCCACACTACAGAAGTACAAAGGAGGTTCTCAGGTTGAAGAGAAATGTTTCCAGATAGAAGTCTGGACCTGTAGTAATGAAGAACACTGAAGGTGACAAATATGAGGGCAAATATAAAAAATTATTTTTTGGGCTTCCCTGGTGGCGCGGTGGTTGGGAGTCTGCCTGCCAATGCAGGGGACACGGGTTCATGCCCCGGTCTGGGAGGATCTCACATGCTGCGGAGCGGCTGGGCCTGTGGGCCATGACCACTGGACCTGTGCGTCCGGAGCCTGTGCTCCGCAATGGGAGAGGCCGCAGCGGTGAGAGGCCCGCGTACCACAGAAAGAAAACAAAAACAAAAACAAAAACAAAACAAAACAAAAATTATTTTTTAAATTTCCCTTCAAAATAACAAAGAACATATGGGACATATGCAAAACAAAGAGCAAGACAGTAAGCTTAGACACAATCATATCAGTAACTACAATAAACCTAAGCAGACTAAACCACTCTATTTAAAAGACAGTGATTGCCAGAACAAACTAAATGCTATTTACAAGGGATCTATTTTAAATATAAGGACACATATACATTGAAAGAAAAAGGACAGGAAATTATATAGCATGCAAACACTAATTTTTTAAAAAGGCAGTGTGGCTATATAGATATTAGACAAAGCAGATGTGCTTTATGGTTCAAAGATAGGATTTTTAACAGAGATAAAGAGGGAGAATTCTTAATGACAAAAAGTGTCAATTCATTAGGAAGTTATAATGACATAAATATATTTAACCAAATAACACATTTTCAAAGTGCTTGGAAAAATGGAGAAAAAGGGAAAAGAAAACAATAGGTAAGTCCACAAATAACACTTGGATATTTTCATACTTTTTCCTCAGTAATTTATAGTGGGAACTGGAACAAAATTCAGTAAACATATAGAAGATTAGAAGAACACTATTAACCAGCTTTACCTAAATGACATTTGTAGTGCACTATGCTGAACAACTGCAGAAAATACATTGCTTTTAAGTGTACATGGGACATTGACTAAAACAGACCATATGCTTGGCAGTAAAAACGAGTCTTAATAAATTTAAAAGATAGAGCTCACACAGAGCATGTTTCTTTAACACAATGGAATTAAAAGTAGAAATCAATTTAGAAAAGTGGAAAATCTTCTAATAAATAAAAATTGAATAACACACTTCTAAATAACATATGGATCAAAGAATAAGTTGTAATGGAAATTAGAAAATATTTTGCATCCCTCTGCTGTGAAGAATAGACAAGGGGGAGAGGGCAAGGAAAGAAAAAAGGAGACAAGTTTGGTGGTTATTACATTTATCCAGGTGAGAGATGAAGGCATAGATGAGTGTGGTAATGGAGTGTGAGAATCGGTCAGATTCTGAATATGATTGAAGTTACACACAATAGGATTTGCGGATAAGTAAATATGAAGTTTGAAAAAAAAAGAGAGAAGTCAAGAAGGATTGATCTGAAAATTTTGGCAAAAAGATGGAGCTGCCATTAACTAAAATGAAGAAAATTAAAACAGAAACAGGTTTTGAGGAGAAATAGTATGAACTGAGTTGTGACCACAGAGATTTATTATCTATTCAAGAGATGTCCAGTAGACTGTTGGATATATGAGTCTGTTATTCACGGGAGAGATTGGAGCTAGGATATACATTTTATATATACCTGATTATATATATTTATATGTATAATTTATACCTGAAATAAATTCAACAGTCTATATTACAGAGTGAGTAAGACTTATCCCTGAGGCTCTCCATCATTAAGTGGCCAGGGAGATGAGAAAGAAAGAATCATCAAAGGAAACTGAGGGGTAGCAGGAAAAGCAAGATTATGATGCTCTGGAAACCCAGTGAAAGTGTTTCAAGGAGAAAAGAATGATCAAATCTACAAACGTCTACATGTAGGTTAAGTTAAGATGAGAGCTGTAGATGGACGCTTTGTTTAGAACAAGCAAGTCAGCTGATGACCTGGAGAAGACTAGCTGTAGTGGAATGGTGGGAGTGAAAGCCTGACTAGAGTGAATTCAGTACAGAGAGTAAACCAGTGCGCAGAGACAACTATTTTCAGTAGGGCTTTTCTCAGACAAGAAAAAAAAAAATAGAATAGTGACTGAAAGGGAAGTTGGGTTAAGAGATGAATTTTTAAGAAGGAAGAAAGGATAGCGTTTTTGTATACCAATGAAGAAAATCTGATAAAAAGAAAATCACATCAACTTGGACATAAAAGGAGAGAATTGGTTGAATGAGCAAAAGGTGATAGGATCTAGCACAAATGAGAGAGGCTGGACTTACCTCAGAGCACAAGCAATTCTTCTATTGTAATATGAGGAAATACAGAGCATATATAAATGGCAAGAACTTGACAGATCCTTTTCTGATTGCTTCCTCAGAGAGGTGAGGAAGGTGTTAGAGATTAGAAGTGTGAAGGAAGAAGTATAAAGTAGTCATTTACGAGAAATGGAAAATTAATCGAGCAAAAAATATAGTATTACTGTTGAGAAATGTTAAAAGCCCAATTAAAGTTATTGATTGTGGGCTTAAGTGAGACCAGTCATCGTGGTTATTTGCTTTCCCCCAGACATTTTCACCTGAGCAGGTACAGGGATAAGGTAGGCAGAGATTTAGATTTAACCAGGATTGGGGTTTTGCCAAATAAATATAAGAAAGGTAAAGGCATCTTCAAAGAAATGATTATACTGATTGACAATGGAATTTCAGGAAGGAAGGACATAAGAATAAGCAAAGAGGTGGTAGAATCAATGGATTTTAACTCTGAAAGGGGGATTGAAACAGTAATCAGAGCAATAGTATGAGTGAGCAGAAGAGCTAAGAGTGAGCAGAAGAGCTAAGAGACAGGATACTTGGGTTTAAGTTACGAAGGGATTTCAGTATTGGTACTAGCAGTGGAAATGGTGTATGAGGTAGTTTAGGAGAAAAACGTCATCACTGGAGGAGGGCAGCTAAACTGAGATTTTAGGGGTTTGGAAAAATGGCGTAAGTGAATATTGAAATCATCCACTGTTATGACAGGAGTAGTGTTGGAGAGAGAGACAGTCAGCCCGGATCTAACTTCTTCAAGGAATAGGGAGGTGTTGGTTTGGCAGAGGGGTTAGTAGTTGGGCTGCATTGGGTGTTTTCTGTTGGTTTAGAGAGGAAAGAGAAGGGTCCATAAGGACCAGTAGGAGCAAGCAGGATTCCTGTCTCACCTCTAATACCTGATGTATTACAGGCGCAGGAGAGAAGACAGCCCCCAAAAGAGACACACAGGAAAGAATTGTCTTCAGAAGAGATTCTGGTTTCAAATTTGTTCTTAATGGTAGAACTATCCTGTTATCCAGAAATAGCCTAGGAGAGAGTGGCTGTCGCTAAATCTGCTTTTCTGGCTGCTGAAGTGTCTGCTCTATCTTGACACTTCCTTTGGTGCTACAAGAAAGTGTTACTGCTGCATCTCTGGCAGTCTCAAGCAACCCCCAAACCGCTGACAATGTTGAAGATCTCACGCCTATTGATGATAAAATTAGTTTCCACGTGATGAGACAGAGGTTTTTCTCTCTTTCTTTTTTTTTTCTCTCTCTCTCTCTCTCCTCCTTCCTCCCCATATTCCCTTCACTTCTCCTTCTCTCTGCCTTTTGGAGGAGGAGGATAAATGAAGAGATGATGAGATAGTTTAAAGCTCATTTGGCTACTGTTAGAAGCAGAAGGTAGTAAAACTATACTGTCAGAAAACACTAAATATAAAAGCAAAGCATGTAATTTGTTAATACTCTTGTAGCACACTAAGTGGGATGTGGCAGATCCTGAAGTCAACCAAAGAGTGTTCTGAGAGGTAAAACTTTCAAGCTGGGAAAATGTCAGAAGACTATATTAAAGAAGAAAAACTGTCGATGGCCAGATGCTCATCTCTCTCAGAATTCTACATACATTTCTTCTTTTCAGATTGGTTTTTCAGCAGAGGAAAACTGTTCTTAGGAGTTAACGTGCTAGACTATTAGACGACAGTCAGGAATCGATTCCTAACGTTTAGCTATGAAATGAAGTGAAATAACTTGTAGTGGATTGTACAGTAAATTTTCTTTTCTAACGTGGCTTGGATTAGACATAAGATCCTTGAAATATTGGCATTCCAACATTGATGCTGCTATATGCCCGACCTCTTACTCGTGTCTGAGAAAAAGCTCATCATTTTCTTGATTCATCTTGGGAGACTATATATATAGCTGATTTAATAAAGAGACCTACTTCAGTCTCACAGGTGGTTAACATTTAATCACACCAAGAGAACACTCACTTGTGTACACCTATTTAGTACATAGGTACCACCTACGTGGTAGCCAAGCTCCAAGAAGGTCTCAAAGATCCTTCCCTCCTGGTATTTCTGCCCTTGTGTAGTCCCCTCCCACAATGATTCACGGCTGGCCTGGGTGGCCAATTAGACAGTGTGGAACTTACAGTGTGTGCTTCCAAAGGGAGTTTGTAAAACACTGCGGGTTTTCACCTTGCTCTTTCTTGGATTACTCTCCCTAGGGGAAGTCAACTGCCATGTCAGAACACTCAACAAGTCTATTTAGAAATCCGTTTGGTGGCGAACTGAAGCCTCCCTCCAATAGCCAGCACCAGCTTGCCATCTGTGTCTGTGAGTGTCCTTGGGACCTTGGAAGCACCTGCTGCAGCCCAGTGAAATCTGAAGATGACTGCAGCACCAGAGGACATCTGAAACCTTAAGAAAGTACCTGAGCCAGACCACGCAGCTAAGCCACTACTGTAGTCCTGACCCATAGAAACTGTGTGAGATAATACATCTTGTTGTTTTAAGTAGCAATTGTTTTTCTGTATGCAAGCAGAAGCTTTATTCATTGATCAAGGAATGGGGAAGGAAGGGCTTGTACTCTAAAAACACCTTCTCCCCGAAGGGAGAGGAATAATGGGAATTTTTTTTTAAAGACTTTTTTTGTTTTATGTGGACCATTTTTAAAGTCTTTATTGAATTTGTTACAATATTGCTTCTGTTTTATGTTTTGTTTTTTTTGCCCATGAGGTATGTGGGATCTTAGCTTCCTGACCAAGGATCAAACCTGCACTGCCTGCATTGGGAGGTGAAGTCTTAACCACTGAACCACAAGGGAAGTCCGGGGGAATTTTTTAGTTGAAGTATAGTTTATTTACAATGTTGTGCTAGTTTCAGGTGTACAGCAAAGTGATTCAGTTACACATATGTATATATATATATTTTTCAGATTCATTTCCCTTATAGGTTATTTCAAAATATTGTGTATAGTTCCCTGCACTATACAGTATGTCTTTGTTGGTTATCTGTTTTATATATAGTAGTGTGTTTATGTTAATCTAAGCAGCAAATTGTGAAGTTATTTGTTACACAGCAACTAGAGCTATCTAATACAACCTGATCAAGATACCTAATACAAGTTATAAATTCATCACTTATAATCCCAGAAAACAGTGACTCCAATGCTACTAAAAGCAGTAGTTCAAAAAGAGAAAAGGTTTTGGATATCATGGTAAACAGAATGGCCTCTCAAAGATGTCCATTGGACTAAAGAGGTTCAAATCTCCAGACCCTATGAATTTATTTCCTTACATGACAAAAAAAGAGTACAGATGTGATTAAATTAAGAATCTTAAAATGAGGAGGTTTATCCTGGGTTATCCAAGTGGGCCCAATATAATCACAAGGGAGCTTATGAGGCAGAGGAGAGAAGGTCAAATGAGATGTAGGAGATAACGACAGTGGAAACAAGAGGTTGGAGTGTGACAAGGAAGAGACCATGATCCAAAGAATACAAGCAGATTCTAGAAGCTGAAAAAGGAAAATGATTCCCCAGTGACACCTCCAGAAGGAACACAGCCCTGGTGACACTTTAATATTATTCTTCTGACCCTCCAGATTTGTAAGAGTATAAATTTGTGTTATTTTAAGCCACTAAATTGGTGATAATTTGTTACAGCAGCAAGAGGAAACTAAAACAGTAAACTAATATTGTGCCATAGGAATGAAAAACAAAAAGAAGTCAAAACAATGGTTGATTTCACTACTTTATCTTACAAAAGCCTCTCTGAGCCTTGTGTAAGCACACCAAGCTTCTACTCTGAACAAACGCACTCCTAAGGTTGCAATCCACTAACTGAAGGAATTCAAATGACTTATCATTTAACTAAGAAACACTTTTGATGATGCCAGTCCTCCCACACTTTCACAGAAATGCAAATGAGGTTTCCAGGACAAGTTCCATAAACGTTTGTTGACAATGATACAGAGAAAAATTTACCAAAAACATTCCTGGCAATAAAGCAAATTTGAGGATCTTTGGGTACTTGTTCTTTCCATAAGTGAACCTTATGCACTCTGACTTATGACACTGATTTTTTTAGTAATAATAACAAACCTGATACTTTTACAAAATGCTTCACGTATATGTCTCAGGTGATCCTCACAACACCACTCGGAGGTGGATGAGACTATTTTTTTTTAATTCATGAAGAGGCTAAGTTTCAGCAAGATTGACTTCTCAAATATCATCCAACTATAAATGACAGAGCAGCAACAGAAAATCCCTTATTTAATTATGAATACTGTGTATCCACATGCTTCTTCATTTTATGCTGTGCTTTTTCTAGCTTAAATTAAACAATATGTTCTTAGAAAAAGAGCTGGATATAATATTTATCATTCTAACTTTTCCTTTTGACAAATACATGTTGAGCATCTCTAAATTTCAGGCATCAGATCTACAGCAGAGAAAAGGATGTAATCCTTAGCCTCAGGAAGTTCATTGTGTAGTGGAAGAGACACATTAGCGGGTTGGCATTTACCCTTAAACTGGTGGGGGCTGTTATAGGGGTAAGTACTGTGTCAGGGGGGCAGAGAGCATGAGACACTAATGTGAAATTGGGGACATCAAGGAGAATTTCTCAAAGGTGGTAACTCAAATTTTCAGCCGCAGCTAAGAAAATTAGCCTGGTTAATGGAAGATGGGAGTAGGGGAAGATGTTCCAAAAAGAAGAACAAATGCAAGCTGGGAACCAGTTTCCAAGAATGTTCCAGTTCTTCAGAACTGCTCTGCCCCCCACATTGGATAACACACCTGTCACTCAGTAGATGCTACCCAGATGCCAACAGAATAGTTCTGAGTCTCACTGGTCCAGGAGGCCATCTGAGTAGAAAGATGACTTTTTTTTTTCTAATTTTTCTTTACTCAAGAAATTGGCAGATGTCCTTGATATGGAAATGTTATATTGTGTACTTCATATCTTAAAGGGCTGTTGCCTAATTTCTTCTAGGAGAACTCCTAAGCCACGCTTATCTTTTCAGACTGTGCATTGATTCCTGTTAGCTCTTGTCCATGAGGATCTCCTTCCCTGAATCCTGCCAGTTTCCCTGCACTGGAAAGAGCAGATGTGGTAAAAACATTTTAGAAGGCCATTGGTATATCATTTTGCAAATTCCTTAACTTCAGAAGTATAGGCCTAGAGTGTATAAAGCATTTTAATAGCTTAGAAATGCAAAATTAATGCAAAGCAATGTTATGTTGAATAACAATTAATTTGCTTACAGTGTTGTATGTTATGTCACTTAATACACAGCCAGAAATAATTCACTGAAGGTTGTGCTGGGGACATAAAAAAAAAACAATAGTTTTTCTAACATCCAAATTTTATCCCCAGGTGGAATAAATTCATTTATTAAATACAGCTGAAGTGTTTACTTATTGCACAGGGTATGAAAAATGGGAGATATATGTACCTTTTAGCTACTTAAAATATGGGATTAAAATGTTAAAATAATTTATCAAGAAAATTCATAAGGAGTCCAGTAGGATACAGCAGAAGGAACTTTGGACTAGGCAGGTACAAGTGAGACCACATGCCATTAGAGCAGGGACCTTATCTGTTTTGTTTATTGCTTACTCTCCCCCCAGCCCCACAAAGCAGTTCCTGGCACCCCGTAGATGTTTAGTGGTCATGGGCTCATTAAGTAAATGCATGAATATCTGTTATGGTTTGAATTGTGTCCTCCCAAGATCTGTATGTTGAAGTCCTAACTCCAGGTACTTCAGAATGTGACCTATTTGGACATAGGGTCTTTAGAAAGGTAATCAAATTAAAATGAGGGTGGGCTCTAATTCAATATGATTAAAGTCCTTATAAAAAGAGGAAATTAGGAGATAGATATGCACATAGGGAGAACACCATGTGAAGATAAAGGCAAAGATTAAGGTGAGGCTTCTACAAGCCAAGGCATGTCAAAATTGCCAGCCAACGAATAGAAGCTGGGTGAGAGGCATGGAACCAATTCTCTCTCACAACCCTCAGAAGGAACCAACCATGCTGACACCTTAATCTCAGATTTATAGCCTCCAGGGCTGTGAGACAATACATTTCTGAGATTTAAGCCATCCAGTTGTTTAAGCCCTAGCAAACTAATAAAATATCTTTCTAGTTAAGTCTTCCAAGTTACAGGCTTTCTTGATTTTAAAGTTCCACTATGACTTGCTTAAATTCTTCAGTTGTGGTTATATCAGCATTTGGCTATCTAACCACTCTGTAAAATAGTAAATAAACTTACTTTCTTTGGATTTCACATACCATAAAACTGTGCACAGGGCAAGTGCTTGAAAGATGCTTAATGCACAAAAGCTATAAAATAGTCTTACCTCTTCTGTTATTACATTTCACATATGCTTGTTGGAGAGTTAGGTGAGATGATTCATGCAAAATACAAAGATGGCCCAGAGAAAGCCCTCAATAAATGAAATTTGAAAAGATTTAACAGTTTAGTATAAAAAATATGTTTTGAAATTAGATATTATGGGTTTAAAATTTTACTGTGTGACCTTGAGCAAGCTTTATGATTTCTCTGTGTCCATGGAGAGGTTACATTTTTTCATATTCCCTTGTAATGATTTTGTAATATGATGTTAAGATGATTATGATAATGAATGAAAATCTCTCGGCATAGTGATGCCCACATAGCAAGAACTCAGTAAGAGATAGTTTCATTGCTACTCATTGAATATGAAAACACTGTGCTAGACACTGAGTGGGAGTTGGAAATAGAAGTTTCAAAAATAAACAAGCCAGTTTTACTTCTTTGTAAATTCATAGAAGCATATAAAACTATTATAGTTAGGAAATGTTCACTGCTGTAAAAAATAAGTCACCAAATTTCCATGAGTAACCTCAATAGAGGTTCATTTCCTATTCATGCAAAAGTCCAAGGTGGCTGTTCTTGTTTGGTAAATGTGACATTCCTTTATGCAGTGATTCAGAGAACCAGGTTCCTTCGCCTGTGGTCTTGGATTCCCTTAGGACTTCTGTGTTGTTGTCCTGCAGCCAGCAGAAGGGGAAAGTGAGAGAGTGTGAGAGACATTGGAGAAGGCGTAACTGCTTTTAAAAAAACCTGGGTCCAAAAGTGACCTCCCACTTCAGTTCCCATTCCACTGATGAAAATCATTTAACCTGGTTGCAAAAAGTCTAGGAAATGTAGTCTCTGGCTCAGTAAAACTCCCAGCAACAACTCATGCTATGACAATGGAAGATACAGCTTAGCTATATCTGTCACAGACATATAGCTATACACAATGACAGAATGGAGTGAGCCCAGAATGGAGAAGAGATATAGAGTATAGTCTGGGTGTGAAACCAGCTATTCTCAAGGATCCTAATTAGAACTCTGGAGTTCTGAGCCACTTTTAAATCCACAGTCTCTTGTATAATCAACAGTAGAAAATCCTACTTGGTGGTAGAGGCAAGAGAGAAATAAAAGTGAGGGGAATACTATTAAACCCTATTTCAGGAATGTGATAAAAATTATAGAATTTCAGAGTGGTATTCTAAAGAAAGAATTTAAGCTTATAGTTGAAGATTTTTGACATAATTTATTTCTGCTCACCCTGGAAGTTTGAGGCTATAAATGAGACAGAATATAATTACTCAGTGCAACCATTTTTCAATAATACATATGAATCCCTATGTGTGTTGGGTCTGATCTTACCAGGTATGACTGAGTTTTCTACTTTTCATTATCTTTCTGAATAAAGATCATTAAAACAAAGGTAGCATTCAGTTAGCAGCACTTAGCTTTTCAGAATACCTTTTCCCAAAACTAGCTAGGTCAGCAGTACTACTATACATATCTTTGTTGCACAATAAGAGACTCCAAATTCCAGTGCTGAGAATGCCATTCATTGAGATGCAATGCATGGTGTGCCAATATATTACAAACCTTCCAGTTTGTTACAGCATTTTCTAAGAACTAATAAACCTAAGCAAATGGCTTATGGCTGGTCTCAGGATGGGAAAAAAAAATGTTATCCAAAGGGAAATGTGCACCAACCGACATTAATTTATCTGTGAGCCAGCTCTTCCATATTAAAGGGAGTCAACAGAAAATGCTTTGCTTAGAGGACTTAGATTTGGATTCAATTTGAAAATAATTCATTGCATTATCTTACTAAAAATTATGTCACAGCAGAAGGGTAGAGTTTACTCTTATTTCATGAGTAAATTTTTTAAATTACATAATTTAACAATATAAAGTTGTTTCTTTTTAAATATCCTTAACAAGTGATGAAATCACAGTGTGGCATACACTTGTTAAGGCTGAAGTGTTTTCTCACTTGTATTCTTTAAAATGTTATTTTTTTGAGTAATGGTTTTAAAAAGGATGTCTAATTTTATGAGCAATATTAAGGCTAGGGGTCAAATTATACTCAAAGAACACATGAAACTTCTGTGTGGTAATGGTAGGCCTCCTTAATATATGTACATTCTAAAGCTATCTAAATATTCCATCAAATTTCATCAAAGAAAAATATGAGCCCTATAATTTAGTACAAAAAGGTAGCTAGTAATACATGAGAATTAGCATATCAAAATAATTATAATGAGAAAGTTGCTTATTAGAGATAATGTTTTATAAGTTGCATCAAATGGCTAGCTCTTCTATTTATTAGGTCAAAAGAGATAATTCCAATTTGTTTAATGCTCTGTCTCTGATGCAACTAAAGGCTTATGTATTTAGGAAGATACAGGTCCAGGCAATAGAGCAGGAGCTTATCTAAATGGGCCTGGACATTTAGTGAAAGGCTACCATATCCATGGCAGGGAAAAGAAGACCTTTTATCAACAGGGAAAATCTACATGATAGTTAAATGACAAGGAGGAAAACTTAAGGTCTGAGAATGATTCCTCTGTCCAGTAATAAAAGGGGATACAAAATACACAAAAGCTATTATCACCATCATGAGAGCTTTAACTGGTAATTTACCCCAAGAGTTCCAAATATTCAAAATATTTTCTTCCTGGGGGTTAGTAACCAAAAGTAATACAAAAAATGAATCTAATAGTTCATGGTCATCACACTTTATAGTACTGACTTTCCAAATTGCTTTAATATTTTATAACAGAAGAGTTCAATGGAAAAGGGATTGATTGATGATCTGGAGACATAGGATGTGTGACTTCAGAAAAAACTGTATGCACTCTTGGCCTCCATGACCTGAGAGGTAAAACAAAGGCTTTAAGTTGAATTACTCTTATCTTTTTTTCGCTCCAGTATTCTGAGCCTCTTTATTTCGTTATTCTAACGCTGAGCCTTCCAGTTCAATGACATAAAGAGGGCAGTGGCACCTCATTCATGCTAGCGTTGGTCCCAGCCATCTGAGGTTTTCCAGAGACACCACATTTATGGACCAGAAATAGAGAAGAAAAATCAACTGGTAGCAAAGTAATCAGTAAAGCAGGGCCTTTTAAAAGCATATGGTGAGGAGCTTCAAGATGGCGGAAGAGTAAGATGCGGAGATCAACTTCCTCCCCACAGATACGTCAGAAATACATCTACATGTGGAACTGTTCCTATAGAACACCTATTGAACACTGGCAGAAGACCTCAGACCTCCCAAAAGGCAAGAAACTCTCCATGTACCTGGGTAGGGCCAAAGAAAAAAGAAAAAACAGAGACAAAAGGATAGGGACGGGACCTGCACCAGTGGGAGGGAGCTGTGAAGGAGGAAATGTTTCCACACACTAGGAAGCCCCTTCACTGGCAGAGACGAGGGGTGGTGGGGGGAAGCTTCGGAGTCACGGAGGAGAGCGCAGCAACAGGGGTGCAGAGGGCAAAGCGGAGAGATTCCCGCACAGAGGACCAGTGCCGACCAGCACTCACCAGCCCTAGAGGCTTGTCCGCTCACCCGCCGGGGCGGGCGGGGGCTGGGAGCAGAGGCTTGGGCTTTGGTCAGAGCGCAGGGAGAGGACTGGCAGCGTGAACACAGCCTGAAGGGGTTAGTGCACCACGGCTAGCCGGGAGGGAGTCCTGGAGAAGAGACAAGAGACTTTTTCTTGCCTCTTTGTTTCCTGGTGCGCGAGGAGAGGGGATTCAGAGCACCACTTAAAGGAGCTCAAGAGACGGGCATGAGACGTGAAGGCTGCTGCTGCTGCCACCAAGAAGCCTGTGTGCGAGCACAGGTCACTATCCACACCTCCCCTCCTGGGAGGCTGTGCCGCCCGCCACCGCCAGGGTCCCATGATCCAGGGACAACTTCCCCGGGAGAACACACGGCGCATCAGGCTGTTGTAATGTCACACTGGCATCTGCCGCAGCAGGCTCGCCCTGCACCCATACCCCTCCCTCCCCCCGGCCTGAGTGAATCAGCTGCTCCTTTAACCTCGTAGTGTCTGAGCGAAGAACAGACGCCCTCAGGCGACCAACACGCAGAGGCAGGGCCAAATCCAAAGCTGAACCCCGGGAGCTGTGGGAAGAAAGAAGAGAAAGGGAAATTTCTCCCAGCAGTCTCAGGAGCAGCGGATTAAATCTCCACATTCAACTTGATGTACCCTGCATCTGTGGAATACCTGAATAGACAACGAATCATCCCAAATTGAGGAGGTGGACTTTGGGAGCAAGATATATTATTTTTCCCCCTTTTTCTCTTTTTGTGAGTGTGTATGTGTATGCTTCTGTGTGTGATTTTGTCTGTATAGCTTTGCTTTCATCATTTGTCCTAGGGTTCTGTCTGTCCATTTTTGTTTTTCTTTTTTTACTTTTTAAAATTGTTTTCTTAATAATTATTTTTTATTTTAATAACATTATTTTACTTTTATTTTATCTTCTTTCTTTCTTTCTTTCTTTCTTTCTTTCTTTCTTTCTTTCTTTCTTTCTTTCTTTCTTTCTTTCTTTCTTTTCTTCTATTTTTTTCTCCCTTTTATTCTAAACTGTGTGGATGAAAGGCTCTTGGTGCTCCAGCCAGGCATCAGGGCTGTGCCTCTGAGGTGGGAGAGCTAAGCTCAAGACACTGGTCCACAAGAGACCTCCCAGCTCCACATAATATCAAACGGCGAAAATCTCCCAGAGATCTCGATCTCAATGCCAAGACCCAGTTTCACTCAACAACCAGCAAGCTACAGTGCTGAACACCCTATGCCAAACAACTAGCAAGACAGGAACACAGCCCCATCCATTAGCAGAGAGGCTGCCTAAAATCATAATAAGTCCACAGAAACCCCAAAACACACCACCAGATGTGGACCTGCCCACCAGAAAGACAATATCCAGCCTCATCCACCAGAACACAGGCACTAGTCCCCTCCACCAGGAAGCCTACACAACCCAGTGAACCAACCTTAGCCACTGGGGACAGACACCAAAAACAACAGAAACTACGAACCTGCAGCCTGTGAAAAGGAGACCCCAAACCCAGTAAGTTAAACAAAATGAGAACACAGAAAAACACAGAGCAGATGAAGGAGCAAGGTAAAAACCCACCAGAACTAATAAGTGAAGAGGAAATACGCAGTCTACCTGAAAAAGAATTCAGAATAATGATCGTAAAGATGATCCAAAATCTTGGAAATAGAATAGAGAAAATACAAGAAACGTTTAACAAGAACCTCAAAGAACTAAAGAGCAAACAAACAATGATGAACAACATAATAAATGAAATTAAAAATTCTCTAGAAGGGGTCAATAGCAGAATAACTGAGGTAGAAGAACGGATAAGTGACCTGGAAGATAAAATAGTGGAAATAACTACTGCAGAGCAGAATAAAGAAAAAAGAATGAAAAGAACTGAGGACAGTCTCAGAGACCTCTGGGACAACATTAAATGCACCAACATTCGAAGTATAGGGATCCCAGAAGAAGAAGAGAAAAAGAAAGAGACTGAGAAAATATTTGAAGAGATTATGGTTGAAAACTTCCCTAATATGGGAAAGGAAATAGTTAATCAGGTCCAGGAAGCAGAGAGAGTCCCACACAGGATAAATCCAAGGAGAAACACACCAAGAAACATATTAATCAAACTATCAAAAATTAATTACAAAGAAAACATATTAAAAGCAGCAAGGGAAAAACAGCAAATAACACACAAGGGAATCCCCATAAGGTTAACAGCTGACCTTTCAGCAGAAACTCTGCAAGCCAGAAGGGAGTGGCAGGACATATTTAAAGTGATGAAGGAGAAAAACGTACAACCAAGATTACCCTACCCAGCAAGGATTTCATTCTTATTCGACAGAGAAATTAAAACATTTACAGACAAGCAAAAGCTAAGAGAATTCAGCACCACCAAACCAGCTTTACAACAAATGCTAAAGGAACTTCTCTAGGCAGGAAACACAAGAGAAGGAAAAGACCTACAATAACAAACCCAAAACAAGAAAATGGTAATAGGAATGTACATATCCATAATTACCTTAAATGTAAATAGATTAAATGTTCCCACCAAAAGACACACACTCGCTGAATGGATACAAAAACAAGACTCATATATATGCTGTCTACAAGAGACCCACTTCAGACCTAGGGACACATAAAGACTGAAAGTGAGGGGATGGAAAAAGATATTCCATGCAAATGGAAATCAAAAGAAAGCTGGAGTAGCAATACTCATATCAGACAAAATAGACTTTAAAATAAAGACTATTACAAGAGACAAAGAAAGATACTACCTGATGATCAAGGGATTGATCCAAGAAGAAGATATAACAATTATAAATATTTATGCACCCAACATAGGAGCACCTCAATACGTAAGGCAAATACTAACAGCCATAAAAGGGGAAATCAACAGGAACACAATCGTAGTAGGGGACTTTAACACCCCACATTCACCAATGGACAGATCATCCAAAATGAAATTAAATAAGGAAACACAAGCTTTAAATGATACATTAAACAAGATGGACTTAGTTGATATTTATAGGACATTCCATCCAAAACAACAGAATACACATTCTTCTCAAGTGCTCATAGAACATTCACCAGGATAGATCATATCTTGGGTCACAAATCAAGCCTTGGTAAAATTAAGAAAATTGAAATCATATCAAGTATCTTTTCCGACGACAAAGCTATGAGACTAGATATCAATTACAGGAAAAGATCTGTAAAAAATACAAACACAGGGAGGTTAAACAATACACTACTGAATAACCAAGAGAACGCTGAAGAAATCAAAGAGGAAATCAAAAAATACCTACAAACAAATGACAACGGAGACATGATGACCCAAAACCTATGGGATGCAGCAAAAGCAGTTCTAAGAGGGAAGTTTATAACAATACAATCCTACCTTAAGAAACAGGAAACATCTCAAATAAACAACCTAACCTTGCACCTAAAGCAATTAGAGAAAGGAGAACAAAAAAACCCTAAAGTTAGCAGAAGGAAAGAAATCATAAAGATCAGATCTGAAATAAAGGAAAAAGAAATGAAGGAAACAGTAGCAAAGATCAATAAAATTAAAAGCTTGTTCTTAGAGAAGATAAACAAAATTGATAAACCATTAGCCAGACTCATCAAGAAAAAAAGGGAGAAGACTCAAAACAATAGAATCAGAAATGAAAAAGGAGAAGTAACAACTGACACTGCAGAAATACAAAGGATCATGAGAGATTACTACAAGCAACGCTATGCCAATAAATTGGACAACCTGGAAGAAATGGACAAATTCTTAGAAATGCACAACGTGCCGAGACTGAACCAGGAAGAAATAGAAAATATGAACAGACCAATCACAAGCACTGAAATTGAAAGTGTGATTAAAAATCTTCCAACAAAAAAAAGCCCAGGACCAGGTGACTTCACAGGTGAATTCTATCAAACATTTAGAGAACGGCTAAAACCTATCCTTCTCAAACTCTTCCAAAATATAAAAGAGGGAGGAACACTCCCAAACTCATTCTATGAGGCCACCATCACCCTGACACCAAACCCAGACAAAGATGTCACAAAGAAATAAAACCACAGGCCAATATCACTGATGAACATAGATGTAAAAATCCTCAACAAAATACTAGCAAACAGAATCCAAGAGCACATGAAAAGGATCATACACCATGATCAAGTGGGGTTTATTCCAGGAATGCAAGGATTCTTCAATATACTCAAATCAATCAATGTGATACACTATATTAACAAATTGAAGGAGAAAAACCATATGATCATCTCAATAGATGCAGAGAAAGCTTTTGACAAAATTCAACACCAATTAATGATAAAAACCCTCGAGAAAGTAGGCATAGAGGGAACTTTCCTCAACATAATAAAGTCCATATATGACAAACCCACAGCCAACATCATCCTCAATGGTGAAAAACTGAAACCATTTTCACTAAGATCAGGAACAAGACATGGTTGCCCACTCTCACCACTCTTATTCAACATAGTTTTGGAAGTTATAGCCACAGTAATCAGAGAAGAAAAAGAAATAAAAGGAATCCAATTGGAAAAGAGGAAGTAAAGCTGTCACTGTTTGCAGATGACATGTTACTGTACATGGAGAATCCTAAAGATGTTATCAGAAAACTACTAGAGCTAATCAATGAATTTGGTAAAGTAGCAGGATACAAAATTAATGCACAGAAATCTCTGGCATTCCTATACACTAATGATGAAAAATCTGAAAGTGAAATTAAGAAAACACTCCCATTTACCATTGCAACAAAAAGAATAAAATATCTAGGAATAAACCTACCTAAGGAGACAAATGACCTGTATGCAGAAAATTATAAGACACTGATGAAAGAAATTAAAGATGATACAGATAGATGGAGAGATATACCATGTTCTTGGACTTGAAGAGTTAACATTGTGAAGATGACTCTACTACCCAAAGCAATCTACAGAATCAATGCAATCCCTATCAAACTATCACTGGCATTTTTCACAGAACTAGAACAAAAAAAATTCACAATTTGTATGGAAAAACAAAAGACCGCGAATAGCCAAATAAATGTTGAGAACGAAAAATGGAGCTGGAGGAATCAGGCTCTCTGAATTCAGACTATACTACAAAGCTACAGTCATCAAGACTGTATGGTGTTGGCACAAAAACAGAAATATAGATCAATGGAACAGGATAGAAAGCCCAGAGATAAACCCATGCACATATGGTCACCTTATCTTTGATGAAGGAGGCAGGAATATACAATGGAGAAAAGACAGCCTCTTCAATAAGTGGTGCTGGGAAAACTGGACAGGTACATGTAAAAGTATGAAATTAGGACACACCCTAACACCATACACAAAAATAAACTCAAAATGGATTAAAGACCTGAATGTAAGGCCAGATACTCTAAACTCTTAGAGGAAACCATAGGCAGAACACTCTATGACATAAATCACAGCAAGATCCTTTTGATCCACCTCCTAGAGAAATGGAAATAAAACCAAAAATAAACAAATGGGACCTAATGAAACTTAAAAGCTTTTGCACAGCAAAGGATACCAAAAACAAGACCAAAAGACAACCCTCAGAATGGGAGAAAATATATGCAAATGAAGCAACTGACAAAGGATTAATCTCCAAAATTTACAAGCAGTTCATGCAGCTCAATATCAAAAAAACAGACAACCCAATCCAAAAATGGGCAGGAGACCTAAATAGACATTTCTCCAAAGAAGATATACAAATTGCCAACAAACACATGAAAGAATGTTCAACATCATTAATCCTTAGAGAAATGCAAATCAAAACTACAATGAAATATCATCTCACACTGGTCAGAATGGCCATCATCAAAAAATCTACAAATGGGCTTCCCTGGTGATGCAGTGGTTGGGAATCTGCCTGCCTATGCAGGGGACATGGGTTCGTGTCCCGGTCTGGGAAGATCTCACATGCCGCAGAGCGGCTGGGCCCATGAGCCATGGCTGCTGAGCCTGTGCATCTGGAGCCTGTGCTCTGCAATGTTAGAGGCCACAATAGTGAGAGGCCTGTGTACCGCAAAAAAAAAAAAAAAAAAAAAAAAAAAATTAATTGAAATAATCTACAAACAATAAATGCTGGAGAGGGTGTGGAGAAAAGGGAACACTCTTGCACTGTTGGTGGGAATGTAAATTGATACAGCCACTATGGAGAACAGTATGGAGGTTCCTTAAAAAACTAAAAATAGAACTACCATACGACCCAGCAATCCCACTACTGGGCATATACCCTGAGAAAACCATAATTCAAAAGGAGTCATGTACCAAAATGTTCACTGCAGCTCTAGTTACAATAGCCAGGACATGGAAGCAACATAACTGTCCATCAACAGATGAATGGATAAAGAAGATGTGGCACATATATACAATGGAATATTACTCACCATAAAAAGAAACGAAATCGAGTTATATGTACTGAGGTGGATGGACCTAGAGTCTGTCATACAGAGTGACGTAAGTCAGAAAGAGAAAAACAAATACCATATGCTAAGACATATATATGGAATTTAAGAAAAAAAAAAAAGGTCATGAAGAACCTAGGGGCAAGAGGGGAATAAAGGCACAAACCTACTAGAGAATGGACTTGAGGATATGGGGAGGGGGAAGTGTAAGCTGTGAGAAAGTTGGGGGGGAGGGTAATCTGTGACAAAGTGAGAGAGTGTCATGGACATATATACACTACCAAACATAATATAGATAGCTAGTGGGAAGCAGCCGCATAGCAGAAGGAGATTAGCTCGGTGTTTTGTGACGACCTAGAGGGGTGGGATAGGGAGGGTGAGAGGGAGGAAGACGCGAGAGGGAAGAGATACGGGAACGTATGTATATGTATAACTGATTCACTTTGGTATAAAGCAGAAACTAACACACCATTGTAAAGCAATTATAGTCCAATAAAGATGTTAAAAAAAAAACAATTTGATTTCTTTGTCAGGCAATTCATAAATATCCATTTTTTCAGGGTCAGTTAATAAAAAATTATTATTTTCTTTTAAAAAAATTTTAAAAAGAAAAAGAAAAAAATAAATGAAAGCACATGGTACCTGAAATACAACTTAAAAAGTGGGCAGAGCAGCAAGATGATATTATTGTACATAGCCTCTAGTCCCATATATCATTCTGTGGTTTGGATTCAAGAGAAACTTTTTTGATCAGAGCAAGTAAAATTAACCTAATGTTGAGAGGAAACCACTTATTACTGAGAACAGATGATGCTTTACAGAGCTGATTGATTGGCTTATATGACGTCTCATTTATTTTTGCACACAAGCATAAAGTAACAATTTTCCTACATATTTCCAGTGTATAAGCCATTAGTTTACTACTATATCAGGAGACATGCTTAAAAAATTATTCTGAGAATAACTGAGGTGATATCAATTTTTTTTGCACGCTCGAGTAATATGGTTTTATATTTACCCAATGCATTATGTCAGAACCAAGAGAACTGAACAAATAAATTGTTATTCTATTACACAATTCAGCATGAATGAAGGAAGCCAAGTGCTCTTAAATAAGCATTTTCCCAGGCCTCATTCCTAAATCAGTGGTGAATTTCAAGATAAAGACTAAGCTTATAGATCCCACCCCCTTTCCCAATTCAACATGTTTTAAGAGGCTGAAGCAAATAAATTGAATGAAAACTACACATCTGTAGCATTCATCGTCTCTACTGGCACTCAGCCCATGTCCAGTTATGAGATGAAATGGATTTTTGCAGAGCCAAAAAAAAATTTGCTCAGCTTTTTCTCTTAAGCTTGACTTGTAGGCACTAAATGATTGGGCCCTTTGTCCCATCATAGGCATCCTTAGTGATCACCAGCCCTGCCTCAGAGCTAGATTCTTTCCTGCAAAAGAGCCTTGGTATCCCTTTCTAGTTCATGGAACTAGAGTCTTGCCATTCCAGTTTAGGCAACTGCTTGCTCCCTAGAAAAAGGAAGTAAAGGTGACTGATGAATGAATTCATCATGAGTGTATATATGAATGAATAAAAAAGAATCTCCCTCAAGTCCTCTGAACTTAAGAATGCTTAATAATTCTATGTTTTTTACTTAATCCTGCTCCTATATAAATGAACTAAAAAGTAATTTATACCCCCATCCCTAAGAAGTTGTTGAATCAAAAAGGACGTATTTGTGTTCATTCCTTCCAAATCCTGACCACACATCTCCTACTACTGAATTGATAGGGATATTGATTAGGTAAAACTATTAAGAGAGATTATATGAATACAAACAACATTGATCTCAAGTTCTACATAAAATTTAAATCTCTCAAAAGTACTGTCCACTCAGGTTAGAATGTGCTGAATCTCAATAGATCTCAACTCTTTATGTCAAAACAAAACAATAAATTTGTTTTATTAATTTATTTTCTTTTCATCTGTGGCTGTTTTTAAAAAATGAATGGAAATCTTTTGACACAGGTCCTGTGGAGGATTGTGCTCTGTGTCATCTCTCCTTGAATCTGGGTAAGATTGTGCCTCATTTGTAACTAGTAGAATGCAAAAGTGACTCTGCATGACATCCAAGGCTGAATCAGAAAAGGTAACACAGCTTCTGTCATGTTCACTGGTACACTCGTGCTTGGAGATTTGAGCAGCCATATAAAAAGTCCTATTACCTTTAGACCACCATGCTGGAGAGGCCACTGTAGACTTGCTGGCTGGCAGCCCGGTGGGGTCCCAGCAAATAGGCAGCAATTCACTTTCATATGAGTGAACTGTATTGGACATCAAGCCCAGGCAATCCCTCAGGTGATTGCAATCCCAGCCCACATCAGACTGCAACCACATCAGACACCCCAAGCAAGGATTGCCCAGATGAGTCGTCCTCAAATTCATGACCCACAAAATTATGACCAAAAAGAAAATGGTTGTTTTAATAAGAAATTTTTAGAGTAATTTGTTATGTAGCATTTGTAACCAGAGACATCTTTTCCTGAAAAGATTTAAGGCAATTTACAAAGATATAAAGACAATAGGTGGGATATATTAACATTTTTTTCATCATGCCCTGTTTTTCTTTCTTGGATTTAATCTTCATATAACTTTTGGAAATTTGAATGAAAAGATTTTGCTTGTCACGAATATCAATAAAGTAATATATAATATATATTACATATATAATATATAACTTACCAAAATGTATTTATTGCCAAATTTGTCTGCATATTTTTTGGACAACAAATGTAAAGATATATTCTTTTAAATTATGATCTTCATATTAATCTTTTATTTTAACTGGGTTAAAATTTATATACAGTGATTTATATATAAAATTTGATGAGGATATGACAAATGAGACATCCATATAACAAGAGGCCAATGATGATATGAAATATTTCTATCACTCCAGGAAGTTACCTTTGCCCACTTCTGGTCACAGCCTACCCACCATAGGTAAACACTATTTTGATTTCTGTTATCATATAGATTAATTTTGCCTGTTCAAGAACTTCTGTAAGTGGAATCATACCGTCTGTTTTACTGTAGCTAGATAGTATGTGTTCTCAGTAGAGTTGATACCTTGGTTATTACAGTAGTGTGTGGCACTCCAGAAAAGTTTTACCTGACAAGGTTTTATCACTTAAAATTACTTAAGATCTACAGTAAACTTTTTAAAGTCATACAGCCTGAGTCTTCTAAATTTATTCTTTTCCAAGGTTCTTTTGGTTACTCTAAGTCCTATTTATTTTCATATAAAGTTTAGAATATCTCAAATTCTATAAAGAATAATTTGGGGATTTTGTTTGGAGTTATAGTGAATCAGTGGATCAGTTGGGAGACCTTCTAAACAGTATCAAGTCTTTTATTCCATGAACACAATATCTTTCCATCTAAGTCTTTAATTTCTCACAGCAATGTTTTGTAGTTTCCAGTGTATAAAATTTGCATTACTTTCATTAAGATTATTCCTATGTATTCTTTGTTGTTAGATACTATTGCAGATGGTGTTTTTACATTTCATTTTCTAATTAATTACTGCTAGTATATAGAAATAAAATGTATTTTTGTAAACTGACCCCACTTTTTGTTCTAGTCAGTGTGTGTATTTGGGTATGTGTATGCACGTGTGCATGTGTGTGTGTCTAAAATACAGTTTAGGATTGTCTATATAATCAATCATACTGCCTGTGAATAAAGATAGCACTACTGATTCCTTTTTAATCTTTATGGTTGTATTTCTTTTTTGAGGCTTTTTGTTGGCTAAGGATCCCCAGTATATGAAAGTGCATTTTCCTGATTTTGAGGGGAAATAATTTTCTAGTTCTCCATTAAGTATAATATTAGTTGTAGAGTTTCCATAGATGTCCTTTACCAGATTAAGAAAATTTCTTTCTATGCCTAACTTGCAGGGAATGTTTTAAAAATCATGAATAGGTGTTGAATTTTTCAAAATTATTATTCTGTATCTATTGAAATGATTATAAGGTATTTCCCATTTGTTCTGTTAATATGGTAAAATACACTAATAAGTTTTTTAATGTAATCTAACCTTGCATTCCTGGAATAAAATTCACTTTTTTGTAATGTATTACCTCTTATAAATATTGTTGGATTTAATTTCTAATATTGATAAGAAATTTTGTACATATTTCTAATGGAGAAAGTTATAGTAGTTAACCATAAATTATTTATGTTAGTTCTTTAATTTCCAAATATTTAGGGGATTTTCTAGATGCCTTACCATTACTGATTTTAATTTAATTCTATGGAAGTCAAAAAAAACACAGCCTGTTTAAGATTTAAATCACTTGAATTTTTTTTTTAACATCTTTATTGGAGTATAATTGCTTTACAATGGTGTGTTAGTTTCTGCTTTATAACAAAGTGAATCAGCTATACATATACCTATATCGCCATATCTCCTCCCTCTTGCATCTCCCTCCCACCCTCCCTATCCCACCCCTCTAGGTGGTCACAAAGCACAGAGCTGATCTCCTTGTGCTATGAGGCTGCTTCCCACTAGCTATCTGTTTTACATTTGGTAGTGTATATATGTCAATGCTACTCTCACTTTGTCCCAGCTTCCCCTTCCCCTTCCCCGTGTCCTCAAGTCCATTCTCTACGTCTGCGTCTTTGTTCCTATCCTGCCCTTAGGTTCATCAGAACCACTTTTTTTTTAGATTGCATATGTATGTGTTAGCATACGATATTTGTTTTTCTCTTTCTGATTTACTTCACTCTGTATGACAGACTCTAGATCCATCCACCTCACTACAAATAACTCAGTTTCATTTCTTTTTATGGCTAATATTCCATTGTACATATGTGCCACATCTTCTTTTTCCATTCATCTGTCAGACACCTAGGTTGCTTCCATGTCCTGGCTACTGTAAATAGAGCTGCAATGAACATTGTGGTACATGACTCTTTTTGAATTATGGTTTTCTCAGGGTATATGCCCAGTAATGGGATTGCTGGGTCATACGGTGTTCTATTGAAACTTATTTATACTTATTTTATGGTCTATTTTGGTGAACAGTCTATGTGCATTAGAAAAGAGTTGGTCTCCTGCAGTTGTTGCTATAATGTTCTATAAATATTAATTGGGCCCTGTTGCTCAAGTCTTCTATATCCTCACTGATTTTTTTTAGTCTACTTGCTCATCAGTTATTGTTAAGAAGTCTCCGTCTGTAACTGTGGATTTGTCTATTTCTCATTTCAGTTTCATCAGATTTTGTTTCATGTGTTTTGAAGTCTTATTAGGTGCTCTGAAATCCCAGTCCTTCAGACCAAAAACTTGCAGTCATCTGGGCTAATAACATTATCTAATTCCACACATCCAAAGTGTCAATTCTGTTTGTTCTAACTTCAAAATATATCCAGAATCCGATTATTTCTCAATGCCTTCACTGTTATAATTGTGGTCTAATCACAATATATCTCACTTGGATCACTGTAAAGCTTTCTGTTGGACCTTCAATTTCTGTCTTGGCCACCTTACCATCTTTTCTATACACAGTAATCCTTTTAAAATGAAAATCAGACCTTGTCACACTCCTGCTCAAAATACTCCATTGGATTTCCATCTTTCTCATATAAAATCCAAATTCTGTACAATGACCTACAAGTCCTACATGATCTGTTCCCTCTTCCTACCTCATCTCCTATCACCTTTGCCCTCGCTAAATCAGCTTTCACAGCCATCTTACTGTTCCTAGAGTGCAGCAGGCACACTCCTGCCTCAAAGCTTTTGCATTTGCTTTTCTTTCTCTCCAGAAAGCTCCATTCAAAAATAGCATCTCCCTCCCCACCTCTCTCCTCAAACTCATCTCCTTCAGGTCTTTGCTTAAATTCTATTCTATTTAAAATAGCAATATCTATCTCCTTTTCTATTCCTCTCCTTTGCTTTTGTTTTTTTGCTTGTTTTCCATTTCATTTATCACCATCTTCAATATTCTATTTGTTTTTTATTTGTCTCTATCACTAGAATGTAAATACAATGAGGACAGATATTTTTGTGGTATTCACTATTGCATGTTTAGCAATTAAAACAATGCTTCGCACATAACAAGCATTCAATAAAAATCTATCAAATAAACAAACATACTTTTTTCTTATAGCACGGTGGCTCTCAATCTGGTTCCACATAGAATCATTTGGGGATCTTTGTAATAATATTGTTTACCATCCTAAATCTGACTCTTGAGGGGTGTGGCCAGGGTATGGGTAAGATTTAAAACATTCTCAGGTGATTCTGATATGTAGCAAGGGGTGAAACTACTTACCTAACATGATGCCTCATCCATGTTAATTATTAAGTGGACAAATTAAATATTAACCTGAGTCTATGCACTGGATCTCCCAGTGAACTTATTTAGAAAGAATCTGAGCCTCAATTTCTCTATAAAATAAGATCATTATATCCCTTCTACCTGAAAGGGTTACATAAATTTAAAAAATGCTTTTTAAACTGTAAGGCATTCTCAAAAGGCAAGGTTTTTAAATTAACTGTTATTTTATTTCTTGAATGAATATGAACTGGGTGTCAAAGAGACCAAGATTCTACTCTTGGTTCTCTGGCTATGTGATTTTGGACAAACCATTCACTTCTCTTCACTGGAAAAAGTAAGAAGATTGGATTTGAAGACAGACCTACAATGTCCCTCTGATTTGGATACTTTATGATTCTATAATATATCAGTTGAATATTTCAGCATTCTATTCTTACTTCTCTCAGTTTTGTTGACAAGATTTCATTTAGAATTTTCTGACACATGTCTATGAAGTCCATACTGGCTCAGAGAGCATACCACATTGAGCAAAACCAAACAACAGCAACAAGAAAAAAGGTGGCTATAAAGGGGAACAAAGCCCGGTTACAAACTGTCAAGTTGGTATGCATGGTGTTACTAAAATCCTATGTATTTTTAAATGTCTAAGTGCTTTTCAGTATAATATGCTTTTCTCAAGTCATGTAAAAATATACTGCTCCTGTACATAAATTACACCAAATATTTGTTTTGCCCGATGGTATTTCCTTACAAGGAGATCCAATTAGAAGCTGAGAAACATTTGCTCTCATTGATTTCCAGGTCCACAAATTCAGGTGGAACTCAATTTTGATTAGCAAAGGTCAAAATTTTTGAATACTCGTTGTTGTCAACAGAACATATTCCTTGCCATGTCCTCATTCTCTGAGGGAAAATGTCAATAGTGTCTGGCTAATACACTTCTCACCTAGAATCAGGACACATCTTTTATAAACTGCCATGATTCATGATTCTCAGTTAAAAAATAACACTGAATTTTGATCCAGATTTTTACTTTGCAACTCATTCTCTCATTTGATCTTGGAAGATAATTTAATGATAGCTTTTTATAGCTGTGGGTTTTAGTCTCCACGTTGGCAAATTCAAGGTCCCAGCTGATCATATATGTACCTTCTAAATATATTAATGCACACTTGTATTTTTTAATCCTTTGATTTATTTCTGGTCTTTTCTAGTCTTAACTCTTTCACACTCATAAGCATTAGCATTTATGATATTCCAATCAAGCTTTTGCACAAGAGAAACAATTTTAATAAATACTCCTAAGTTTTTCACAATATTTAATGATTTTTGGCTGATAATAAAAATAAATGCACTTTTATTTTAAAAAAAGAATTGAGAACACAGAAGATATACAGAAAAAAGTGAACAAAAATTGCATAAGACAATTCCACAGAGATTAACAGTATTATGTTGCAAATTTCAACCTTTTTTTTCCAAGTGAAATATTTTATTGTAAATAGCTCCTCATAGGTCAACCTTTTCTTTAACACAAAAACAAATGTTTATTTTCAACAAGTTCATAGTTTTGATTCCTTTTTTTTTAAATTGAGGTATAATTTACATACAATGAAATACACAATTTTAAGTCTGCAGTCTGTTGAGTTTTTTTTTTCTGTTGAGTTTTAATAAATGTATTATATGCTTGTAATCACTACCCCCAAGCATGATGCAGAATATTTCCATCACCCTAGATAATACCTTCCTACCCTTTTCCAGTAAAGCCACTCCCATCCTCAAATGTAACTGCTGCTTTTTTTTTTCTGGCCACTCTGCATGGCATGTGGGATCTGAGTTCCTTGACCAGGGATTGAACCTGTGCCCACTGCAGTGGGAGCACAGAGTCTTAACCACTGGACCACCAGGGAAGTCCCATAATTTTTATCACCAGAGCTTAGTACTTAGTACGTGTCTAATTTTTTTAGTTATTTAGTGTGGGCTAAGTGACTTTGGCCAAGTCATCAAAACCTTTACTTTTCTAAATGTCTTCATTCATTATAAAAAGAAGAAGAAGGAGGAAGGGGAGGGGAAGGGGGAGGAGAAGAAGAAAAAAGGACTTGAAGATAAGGTCTCTCCCAGTTTAAAGACCATGTATCTATAATACACCACTTGAATATTTCAGCATTATATTCTTACTTGTCTCCATTTGATTGGTAAGACCTCATATAGAATTTTCTGACACACACCTGTAGAATCCTTTTGTGTCTGACTTCATTCAATCAACACAATATTTTGAGATTCATTCACCCAAAATGTGGAGAGTACCCGTAGTTCATTCCTTTTTATTGGTGTGCTGTATTACACCTTTTGAATATACCACAGTTTATCCATTTTTCTATAAATTGCTATTTGGATTGTTTCTAGTTTCTTTAATATTATGAATAGCACTGCCATGAGTATTTGTATACTTGTTTTTTTGTAGACATGTTTTGATTTCTCTTGGAAAAATATCTAGAAATGAAATTTCTAGTTCATAAAGTAGGTGTTTGTTTAATTTTATAAGAAATGGCCAAACTTTTTCTCAAGTGGTAGTGTTATTTTATCTACCACCAGTGATGTGTGAGAGTTTCAGTTGTTCCACATATTTGCCAACATCTGTTATTGTCAATCATTTTTATTTTAGACATTCTAATGTGTGTGTATGGTATTTGATTTTCATTTTAATTTACATTACCTTAGGGGTAATGATATTTAGCATGTTTTCACGTGCATATTTGTCATTCACATAACTTATTTTTGTAAAGGCTCTGTTCAAGTTTTTCATTCACTCTGTTGATTTCTTAGTCTTTTTATTATTGAATTGTAAAAGTTCTTTATATATGCTGGATACTGACATTATGTCAGATAGAATATTTCCTCTCAATCTCAAGGCTATCTTTCATTTTCTAAATAGTGACTGTATAGAGCAGAAGTCTTTAATTTTATAAAAGCAAATTAGTGATTTTTGGAGCATAAAAAATCTTTGCATCAAAGTCACGAACAAATTATCTAATATACTCTTCTTGAAGTTGTATAGATTTTGCTTTTATGTTTAGGTATATGATACATTCTGAATTAATTTTTGTGGATGGTGTGAAATATGGGTCAAGGTCAATTTTTTCCTTATTTATATCTAGTTGTTCCAACAATATTTGTTGTAAAGACTATCCTTCCCCAATGAATTACCTTGGCACCTTTGTAAATAACCTATATGAGCGGGTCTGTTTCTGAAATCTCTTTGCTGTCACATTCATTAATTTAATTGTTTATTTACTTATATACTTATTTGTTTTATTTTATCATTAAACTAATACTACAATGATTTTATTACTATCTTTTTATGGGAAGTCTTAAAATCAAAGAGCATATGTCCTCCAACTTCATTTTTGATTTTTAAGATTGTTTTGGTTTAGGGTCTGTGCATTTTCATACAAATTTTAGGAGCCCATACTCTGTTTGTTCTTTAAAAAATCCTGCTTTGATCTTTAAGTGTTTGACATTGAATCTGTAGATCAACTTAAGAATAACTGACAACTTAACCATATTAAGTCTTCTAATCCATGGTTATGATAAATGTATTATTCCATTCATTTAAATTTTCTTTAATGTCTCTTGGCAATGTTTTGTAGTTTTCATTGTAGAGATCTTGAAGATTTTTAAATTAAATTTATTCCTAATAAGTTATACTTTTTGGTAGCGTTGAAAATGCATTGCTTGATTTTATTTTATAATTCATTTGTACTAAGTACAAGAATCTAACTGATTTTATACTGACCTTGTTAAATTCACTTATTTTTCTGTAAATACTTTATACAATTGGATCTTGCTTTTATATCCAGTCTAATTATCTGTGCTTATTAAGTGAAGTGTTTGCTCCATTTCCATACAATGTGACTTTATATTTAGAAACTGCTGATATTTGTTTTCTATTTGTCCCCTCACTTCTCTTTTTCTTCCTATTTTCCTGACTTTTTTGTTATTGTAAATAGACTTTTAAAATTTCATTTTATTCTCTTCACTCTATTGGCTTTTTAACTGTCCTCATATTTTTAAGTGGTTGTTCTAAGGATTTCAGTAGATATCCTTAACATATTATAACCTAATATTGTAGCAGTTAATTTACAATGTAAGAACTTTAAGAGTATAATTTCTTTTAACCTCTCTCATTTTAGTGCTACTCTCACCACATATTTTACATCTGTATATGTTATAAACCCATAATGTATTATTATTTTTGCATTTAACTGCTTTTAAAAGATGTACAAAACTAAAGAATATTAGTCTTTCAAATTTACCCCTTCTGGTACTCTCCACTCATTCCTGTGGCTCCAGATTTCCACCTGGTGTCATTTGCTTCAGTCTAAAGAATTTCCTTTGGCATTTGTTGTATTGTGGGTCTGCTAGTGACAAATTCTTATAGCTTTTGTTATTTTGCCTTTTTTTTTTTTTTTTTTTGTGTGTGTGGTACATGGGCCTCTCACTGCTGTGGCCTCTCCCATTGCGAAGCACAGGCTCCGGACACGCAGGCTCAGTGGCCATGGCTCACGGGCCCAGCTGCTCTGTGGCATGTGGGATCTTCCCAGACTGGGGCACGAAGCCATATCTCCTGCATTGACAGGCAGACTCTCAACCACTGCACCACCAAGGAAGCCCCATGTTTACATTTTCTAAAATTTTAGATTGGACACTGTAGATGATGATACTTGTGAAAATTGTGAGTTCGGTTATACAACTATTTGTTAAACAAATAGTTTTGAGATTTGTCTGAGAATGCAGTTAAATTATTGCCAGATTACCTTGATCAAATGGAGGCTCACTTTATACTTTATTAGGGAGGAACTATTTTAGTTTTGCCTTTAATCCTATGATGAATCCCTTAATTCTGGTCATGTTCTTTTCTTCTAGCCCATGGCCTCTCCAGCATTTCACTGGAAATCCCAAGGTGTTTTACAAGAATGTCAGTAAACCAGGCACAGTTTAGCAGGTTGAATCTGGTTCAAGGTCTCTGAGGAGATAGCTGTTGGCCAGAGCTGAGGTGTCTTCTGAAGGTTCAGCTGGGTGAGTTCAAATGGGTGGGGACACCCCTTTCCAAACTCACTTACATGGTATTTTCAGAGCTTCGTTCCCTGTTACATGGGCCTCTTCATTGAGCTGCCTCACCACATGGCAGCTGGCTTCCCCGAAGGTCAGGGACTCAAGTGGGGGTCTGAGAGAGAGAGCCAAGCCCCAATACAGAAGTCCCAGTCTTTTTATCACTTGATTTTGGAAATGACATCCCATCATTTCTGCCATATTCTATCTTTACAAATGAGTCAATTAATCCAGGCCATGCTTCAGAATAAGAGGGAGTAAATACCAGGAAGTGGGAATCTTTTGGGACCATCTTAATGGTTGCCTACTACACCATATAAGCTTTTATAATTAGTAAAATATATAGTAACATTTTGTCACTGAGTACCCATTTTTAGTTTGTTGGTCTCAGACATCCTTATCCTCAAAATAATCCTATTAGGATGGCAAAACTAGTTTCAGAGAAGAGAAAAATCAAGACACAAGGAGCTTAAGTGAATTGTCATTTGAAATCACAACTTTGATCTTCTAAATTCTTTACTGTAGAATCAAAGAGTGCACATTCAGCGGTCAACTCCTGCTCCTCTTTCAGATCTCAGTTTAATTTTCTCCAGAAAGATTCCTCAATTCTCCAAGACTAAATTTGGTATACACTTTAGGTATTATTTAGGTCTTTGCTGTTGCATTTAGCATCCTTAGCATGTATTTGTAGTTGTACTCGTCTGTATAGTACATTACTGTACTATAATGCAAGCTCTTTGAGGGCAGATATGGTGCCTTACTCATGGTGGCATGCCCATTTTTTTTCTAGCAATCTACAGGAAAATACCTACCTCAGGTTCAAAAATAATTGATTTCCTTTTTTTTTTCTTTTTAAGCAAAGAGCAGACTTTAATTTAAAGGGGGGGAAGTTGAGCAGAGACTGGAGGAGAAACGGAAGTGACTCTAGGTCCATCCCATGCTTTGCAGGTCCCACACAGAGGAGGAAGCTCCAGAAATATTGATTTATAAATGCCCCAGAGAGTATTCTATTTATTTTTAATATAAAAATAAAAGTTATGTTGATGTTTTATGAGAGAGGGAAAAATAAAAAACAACCAATGAGAGATATAAAAAAACGGAAGAGAAAGGTAGGAAAAATAAAGAAGAAAGACAATTCTTTCCTTTGTAACATTCGTTACCAGATTTGCTCGCTCACTGGCCTAAGAATTATTTAGTCTTAAAATATATCTCCAAAATGAAATGGAAATAAAAATGTTAGGGACAGGTTGCACATTAGCAGGGCAGTGAATCTCTGCTCTGTGGTTTCTCCTCAGTTCCTGGGCCTTTCTACCGGGTAATTTGAGAAGCCGTGACAGTCATCATTGGATACTCCAAGAAGGTCATTTTTGACAGTCAGTCATTAATTTTCTGACTTACGTAACTTGGTTTTTTTCTTCTAAATTTGGAGATGATGATTCTTTGGTGTACTTTGGCTTTTCACTCATTAGATTCTCCAGGATTGCCAGGGAGGATTGTAGAAAGCCTTTTGAATGACATTTCAGCACTTTTTCTGAGCATTGAAGAATATTGTTGCCGGGGCTTTTGGAGGATGGATTATTTTCTTGGCAGGTAGTGTGGCCTCCACAGGGCTCATTAGGCTTTCTGTTGGGAAGATCTAAAGTGCACAGTTGAATACTGTCATAAAAAAGGAAGTAGTTTGGGTCTAATTCCTAATGGAGCTGCAAAGACTACAGCTCCTTTTTGATCTCTGAATTCCAAAGTAAGCCTTTTACAGTTGTCATATTATTGACTGCTCATTCTAGAGCCACAATATTTTTTCTTTCTAAATCTTTTATGCTCAGAATGTTATTTTGATGCTTAGTATACATGAGCAGATTTGGCACCCTTGTGTATTTAATAATAACATTTCCTTCTTACTGGCTGTGTATGTATGTGTGTGTTTCTCACAAAAGAGCTCTCCTTTGTAGGACCTAGTTTCTCCAGGTTAAGCAGTCATACATCAAAGTCAATTGTCCTTTCTCACTATTCCTTGTGTAGCCATTAGGTTATAATACACCTCATTTGATAACTGACATAGAAATTTTAATGTATGATGTTCTTTGGTGATTTGGGATGGAGGGAACAATTTATCATTTTGGTATAAAGGTAATTTGCAAATTTTCTTGAGAATGAAGATTCAGGGCAATCTCATATTCTGGATGATGGCAGGACTACACTATTGCCTAAAGGTAAAAATCTGCATCTGGATAAGAAAGCAGAAAAAATAACAATGTCACTTTACATGTAAAGTTTTTACTTACTTCCCATTATAGCTATTTCATGCTGTTTTAGAAGAATGCAATTTCAGGAAAAACAGTTTTATTCCACTTATGGAATAAATCATGTGTCCATTATTAATTTTTTTCTTGTTTGCAAATAAGCAGTAGGTATGCATTGAACACTATATCACATGAATTTAAGGTTTATAACCACAAAACATTATAATTTGTGTCTGTGAAACTAATTAATAAGTATATCATGAGTATAAACATTTTAAAATGTAAGGTTTTAAAATGAAAAATATTACTTAGGGAAGAATTCTTAACATAATTTCAAACATCGTTTAGTATTTACTTGGGCTAATAAATATGAGTGTGACTATTTCTTTTTCCTTTTTGTTAATAATTATTTCTCTCTATTGTTTTCTAGGCTTGTAGTGTGTCTGAATATCTATAATCCATAGCTTATTTTTGTTTAGAACTGTTAAAAATTAGACACTCCTGGATTTAATAGTTTATCATAACATGAATGAAGAATATTTGTTTTTTAATAAGAAGATAAATGTAGTATGAACTGAAGGCCTATACTAAGAACACAGAATACTGTAGCAATTCCAAAGACATCATACCTATCCCTATAAAGTAATCCCAGGCTGTGTGTTCACATTTCCAGAGTAATCTTTTTGTCCTATAATGATACCAGAATGTATTGTCTTACCTTTTAAAAAGAAAAATGATAATGCAGCAACACTTTTGAATATAACTGTGTAAAAGGAAAAATAGTTACCTATAGCCCTGAGCCCTAACTAGCTATTTTAATTCTTGCACATTAGCTTCCAATCCTTATCTATTTGCATCTATATTTTTATATAACATATGTTCCCCTTAACATTATATCCTATACACTTCTACATGTTCTTGAATAATCTCCTAGATTACCATTTTCAGTTAAGTATAACTTTTCAAAGAAGACTACTCTTTATTTTCATAGCTAAGAGATTTGAATCTCCTTTTCTAATACTTAAATCAAAGAAAGGTACAAAGTTCATGTCAATTAGCTACCAAATCACTGATGCAGACCCGCCAGCATGATGAACATTTAGGCAGACAGAATTCAAAATGCTGAGTTGTATGTGCAGAATTGGAACTTTTCTTCAGTCAGTACCTATAACTACAGATGCCACATTCCTGTCTTCTCAAGTCCCTAAAAGTAAATATTGCAATGAAAGCCAGAGCCCTGTGAACATCAAAGGAGATCCTATTAGCTAAATTCTCTTTATAATCTTTAAAAATCTATGGAAATGTTTTGAATACATGTTTTGAATTATGATGTTGGATTATTATTTTGTCAACAGCCAGAATATGAATCAGTAACAAAAGAATAGTAACATTTTCCTTGAACATGTTTTCTTAAGACATCAAATGCAGAGGCACTTTGAAAAGTTTAGTATTATCAAAAATTTATCTAAACAAAAATGTGTAGGCTTTTGTAACTGACCTTATAGATATTTCAAAATTAAAATAATTTCTAGTATTCTACTGATTATGAAACATAATGTTGGCCTTATAAACCTAGTCTTAACTAGAATATAAGTATCATAAAATTAGCGATTGAGTGCTAGAGGTCTGTAGGAGACAAAAAGTAAAGTGGAATCAACATAAACCATTCATTCATATATTCACTCTGTGAATATTTACTGAACACTTTCTTTGTATGTGGTAAGACTCTAACAAAGACCAAAGCTGTCCAGGTGCTTGCCCTCGTGAAGCTTAAATTTTCAAATTGAAATTCTTTGGAAATTGAAGGCTGTTAGGAATATTAGTAACCATTTCGTTCTGTTATTTATTACACAATTTAGGTGGAAAAAAGAAAGGAATACAATAAATGTTTAATTTCCTTGTTTTCTTGTACAAAACTCTGTCCTTCTTACTAAGACCTGTCTGGAAAATTAAGAGCTTGGAGTGTAAATATGTAAATGGATTATCCTCCTCAGTGGGGTTGGATAATCTTAATTTAACAAGAATTTCAACTCTGTGGTGGTACTTGGCTCCCACTGAGATATTCATTTCTGTGCCAGAGTGATCAGCTCTAACTATGCAAGCAGGACGTGGCTTCACTTCGGGCAGATGGTGAATGTACCTCATCTGCAGGTATGTGTGTAAAAAGGCTGCTTCGTTTGCATGCCATATTTATGCTTTGCAATTTTAGCAGGTATTCTCCTACAAATATATCAACATTGACACTCCAGCTATGAGCAGGAAAGCTCCATATTTGTAGTAAATGTGGAGTCAACAATCTTCTCGTTAGCTGTTGACACTTTCCACCTTGAGCTCTGGGGATCAGAATTAACCTTTGTTTTCTTTCCCTATTCATGTCAAAAAGACACCTGTGTTATTTGCGGTGTTTCTTATAACAAATGTGCTTCACTTACTTTCAAATATGTACACTTTTAGTCTATCTTCCCAGGATGAAAATAATTCATTATTTTGAATATTTTTTCTTGCCAGATTAGAGCTTAAAGAGACAATCACATGAAATTTTCCTCCAAGCAAAATCACTGTTGGGGGCCCCTTCATTCACTTAATCCATATTATTGTTATTTTTCTCTTGCTGGTAAGTAAAGACAGTCAACTGTAAATATATTCCAAAGCAGTGTTGTAAGATTGGGGAATTACTGGATAGATCATCTGAGAGACAGTAGATGTGCTTGGTAATTATGATGATTTCAAATTTTGTTTTATTTATATGTCACACTGTACCTGCTTTTTAAAAATTAATGTTTATTGTATACCTAGAACTCCAGATAGAAATAAAATGAAGTATAAAATAAGGTCACATTTTAGCTGAGAGAAAGATGAATACACATCTATCCAGGTGCCCTGTTTAAACCCAAATTGGAAGCTTAGTTATTTGCAACATTCGTAGGTTGAAATCACCTAGTTGGTTGTGATTCCTTTGTCTGAGTCAGAAACCCTAGTAGAGATGAGTTCTAGATGGGGCAGGTGGAAGATATCTGCTGGAAAGCTGTCTGGATACAATGGTGGACAGAAAAAAATTACCACACAGAGAGTGTAGCACAGCTGGTGAACGATATGGTTGACCTTAGAGGTTGTGGGTGATTAGGTTACTTCGAAATCTGTCCTATAAGAAATAATTGAAAGGAAAAAAAAAAAAAGAAAAGAAAAGAATTAAAGGCTCTGGGAAATTTAGCTAGTTGAAAAGTTAAAAAAACTAGGAGTAGCATGTAGCAGATAACACAGAGTTGACCAAATATCCTTGTGCTCTCCTAAATTTCCCAGCATCCCTTGCAGTTAGGTTATGGTCACAACTAATTCAGGTCAGTGGATTGGATGATGTGTGTCACTTTGGTTTCTTTACTGCTTCCAAATCTCTTTTCCTCTGGCAAAGTGATGCAGAAGGCCCCATGTTCCAGAAAGCATAATTACTAGGTTCAGAAAGGCATTTTGACCCACATGAGAAAGAAATAAGCCTCAGTGTTAAGCCACTGAGATTTCAGGGTTTATCTGAAATGACCGCTAATTACCCTGATTAGTCCGGGAAATAATGACTGCTTGTAAATATTTTGAGAACCCAGTCATGTAAAGCAGTAACAAGTTCCTAAGGAATAGAATTAAAACCAAATATAAAACATACAGAAACAAATATTAAAACAAAGGAACACTTTTTAACAATCAGAACTATACAAAGATGAATTTGGCTTTCTTAAAGAAGCACTGCTGGTGTTTGGACACTGGGAACATTGTAGAAGGGATTGGAGCATTTCACAGATGACTGGACCAGGACTCCAACAGAGAGCTGCATAGCTCTGGAAGAAGCAGGAATTTTTAAGAAGAGGAATGATCCCTAGCAAGGCTGCCTGGGAAGGCCTGTGTTACTGCTTTCTAATGGCAGTGAGGAGGTACATATCGGCCACCTCTCTTGGAAGCTGCTGCAACCAAGCAGTTAAACTCGCATCTCATCGCTTCCTTTGATGAACTGGTAAATTTCTTCAGTGTCCCAAATACCCCTCCAATCATCCAAAGCACACCAGTGTCTGTGGCTCCTGACTTTGGCTCTTCTAATCAGCATCTTTTCTCTTTCTACATTTCTGCCATTGCTGGACCACTTTCCCTTTTTTATTTTGGACCTTAAGCAATGTGACCTTGTAGTTCACAGCCTCAAACTCAGGTTAACTTGGGCACTACCTGACAGAAGCAGCAAATGAGATAATTTAGTGCTTCTGACGTTTATTTTAACTCACTGTGTTCTACAGTGAAAAGGGAGGGACTGTTCTGAGGTAAATTTGTAGCTACCGTTCCAGGTAACATCCTCTTGAGAAGGCAGGCTCAGTTCTCACCAATTTTATTGATTCTTAACTCAGTACACTTGATTTTTTTTAAAATTTGTATTGGGGGTGTAGTTGATTTACAATGTTGTGTTAGTTTCAGGTGTCCAGCAAAGTAAATCTGTTATACATATACATATATCCACTCTTTTTTAGATTCTTTTCCCATATAGGCCATTACAGTGTATTGAGTAGAGTTCCCTGTGCTATACAGTAGGTCCTTATTAGCTATCTATTTTATATATAGTAGTGTGTATATGTCAATCCCAATCTTCCAAGTTATGCCTCCCCCACTTACCCCCTGGTAACCATACGTTTATTTTCTACATCTGTAACTCAATACACTTTAAAATGGATGGACTCAATAGACAGCAAGATGACATTCACTCAACTATTCAAAATGTATTTATTGAGCAACTGTTATGTACCAGGTAGGCTGAAAGTATGCCTGCACAGAATACAGAGTTCTCTCTTTCTTAGAACTTGCATTTTAATGGGACTATAGAAAATAAGCCAGTAGGGAAAATATAATAAGTAAGTATAGATAAGCAATGTGGAACAGATAAAGCACCTAATTTATTTTGAGTGAGTTACTAATATCCTGGATTAGGCTGTTTGATTTATCCAGAAAGATTAAAGATTAAACTCTTCATATCATCCAGAATCTATCTCACAAGCTACCATATTTCATCAGTTACCACCAAAACCCCAAACATTGTCATGCATATTGTTGGCTCACAATCAAAAAGGACAGCAGTCTGGAATGCAAGAAAAGATGCAGCATCTCTCTTGAAAGAGGAAAGCAGAACTTTTGCCAATGCAACGGCCAAGATTCAAAATTCGAGAAGCTTTCAGAAAAGGAAGGACAAAACAGAGCTGTTCAACCATAATGTCTTATCCCAGGCAGAGAAAGGACACAGATGGACAAAGGATTACTGCCATGTGCCGTCCAATGTCACCACCAGGCCGGACTCAGCAGTGCCCTGGGCTGGCGTGCAGAACACCAAGCGCTATACGCCATGGGCAGCCATATGCAAGGCCCACTGAAAGGCTGGCTGGTTGTCTCTTTACTTTTTAAAACTGGCATTTAAATCACTCTGGCAGATGGGAGAAAAGTATGTAATAAAAGTTGACATTTCATTTTTACTCTTTATGTTTGTTAAGTTAATTCTATTATCATACACTGGGAGATCAGTACTGAATGGTAATCAGACTGTGGCAGCTTGCAGTTAATGTAAAGAGAGAATAGTTTCTAAGGGCCAAATAGATACTAAATGATAAGCAACAATTAATCACAAGTATGTCATTACCTTTGGAGGTTCCAGGATGATGTAAAGGCAAAGGTATAGAAGAGAAGTCTATGTTTGGTCATACGTATTTTTCAGCAATATTCTCTTTGAGTTGTACATTCTAAAGAAGGAAGGAAGGAAGGAAGGGGAGTGAGAAGAAGAGGGAGAGAGAAAATTTCTGCTAGATTTTGGGTTTTCATTTTTTTTAGAACTCTCATACCTCTCTTTCTGTATTAAACCAGCATTCTCTTTTCTAATACATTTAAAGAGGCAGCTTTTAAGCAAATAGCTCTCAGCCAAAGTCTGTTACTTTTGACTCAGAAATATATCACTTCAACACATTCATCTCAGATAACAAATTATGAAACTGATTTAAAGTTCTCAATTATATTATTTGACCCCCAAAGTAACTGGTTTTAGTAACTGGTTTCACAACATTCTTAGGAGGTGTAGGAGGATTAATTTTTTCCTCCACAAATGGATTTCCTTTCTTCCTTGCTCCATTTCTGTTAGTCCATCTTTATAGTTTTTATTTTCTTTTTCCCTTTATCCAATATATCACTGTAGTAAATGTTGCCAGAGCCCCACCTGGATACCTGCACCTACCACAGAGGGTACCTGTGCCTTGACATGAAGTTACCATATGTGTCAATGGCTTCTTATCTCATGCACCTGCATTCAGGGAAGGCTGGAACTGTCACAGGTAAATGCTCCGAGGATTAACACTCAACCCGCAGGAGCTACAGTTGATAGCCTGATGCTGCAGCATCCTTGCCTCTTGGTGGGATTATTCTGAGGTGTGTTTCTTATAGCCTGTTAAAGAGTCCCAGATGGATTGAGTTCCATTTGTCCACACTGGTAAACTAATCATAGCACCATCCTTTCTTTGGTTGCTGAAATCTTTTCCCAAATAAAATACACATGCCCACATCCTTCTCTCAGGGATTGCTTTTGGGAGAATGCAAACTAAGTCTGTCATTGATGAAAACAAGCTAGTCATTAAGCAAGCATTAAACAAGCACTTACTATGTGCCAGGCACTGTCCAATGTTTGCATATAAGAAATATATTTTAATTTCTTACTCTTGGAAGTTCTTCCCTTAAAATATCTCACTAGCATAAGATTGTTCCGCACACTCTTAGGGCAAATTTAATGTTCTTATTTTTACTTTATAAATTCTTTGCTTTCTTTTTTTTTTTTTCTTTTTGCGGTACGCACACCTCTCACTGTTGTGGCCTCTCCTGTTGCAGAGCACAGGCTCCGGACGCACAGGCTCAGCGGCCATGGCTCACTGGCCCAGCTGCTCCGCGGCATGTGGGGTCTTCCCAGACCGGGGCACGAACCTGTGTCCCCTGCATCGGAAGGCGGATTCTCAACCACTGCACCACCAGGGAAGCCTTCTTTGCTTTCTTTTATTGTTTATTTTCATACGTGTACCAAATGAGAGCCCAGAGGACTTGGGTATGTCTATGTACCTCGGCCATAGCTCACTTCTGGCATGGGTGCTGGGGATGGCGACACATGTGTAGTCCATTTAAAAAAGCCATTGGAACGTAAAAAGGAATGTTCTGGAGAAAAAATATTGGCAATGGATATTATAGACACTAATATTCTCAATGTACAATGAACATATATAAATCAATAAGTCAAATATAAAGATTGAAAACTAGGCGAAAAATAACTCACAAATGGCCCATAAATAGGAACACTTCTTTCAACAATACTAGTTGTAGCCGGCTGTTTTTTCCGAGATTAACTGTAACAAGATTTCCCTTCTCATATGCTCTTCAAGCAATATGACCTTGAGACTCCTCAACCAGTAGACTTCAGCTGAAGTGACACTATGTGACTTCTGAGGCTAGGTCATAAGAATGTCATGCATTTCCATCTTGTTTTCTTGGAATGCTCAACCCTGGAACTCAGCCACCATGATGTGAGGAAGTCCAAGAAACCCATGGAGAGACCACATGAAGAGGAATCAAGGTCCCTGGCCAAAAGTCTTGGTTGAGCTCCAGTCAACAGATTCCAGTGAGTGAACCATCCTGAAGATGGGTCATCCAGGCCACAAGCATGCTGTCTTGTTTGACACTGGATGGAGACAAAATGAGCTCTCCCCACAGAATCCTGCCCAAATAACAGGGTTGTGAACAAAATAAATGATTGTTATTGTTTTAAGCCACTATGATTTGGAGTGATTTGTTATATAATGATAGACACCTGATACATAATTTGATACCCGAAAATGAGTGATGTCATAACAAAAATCTAAATATGAGGTATTGGTTTAGGGATACGGTACTGAGTAGAAGCTGGAAGGAGCTTGAGAAGACTGTTAGTGAAATCTGGAAGGGACTTACGGGTAGTGTTACAGATATGTAAAAGATCGCAGAGCTCAAAGGCTATCAGTGACAGCTTAAAGAAAAATAAGAAAAATGTTATTGGAAGCTACAGAAATGGGTTTCTCGTTATGTAAAGGCAGAAAGCTTGGCAAATCTATTGACTGCTGTAATGTGAAAAAACAGAAAATGTATATCATGAAAATAATGATATAACTAAGGAGATTTCCAGGCAAAATATTAAAATTGCCACCTGGCTTCTTTTACTAGACTTTGATAAAATGTGAAAGGAACAAGTTGAGCTAAAGAGAAAACTGTTAAATATCAAAGAGTCGGAACTTGCTGGGCTCAAAAATAAAACTATTTCTCATTGCTAGTCTCTCCAGATGGCAAATGATTCTCAAATTAAGTGTCATACCAAAGATCAAATCCTGGATGGGGTTATAAGCTCTTTTTTTGACTTTATAAAGTTCTAATACAGTGGCTTATAAAAACTTCCAGACAAATAAAAGCACTTTAAAGATCTTAGAGAATGCCTTGCAGATTCCACCAAAAACTGGGGTTTATATGAATATTAAGCATTTTGTCATTTAGCTTCCTTCAGGAAGCCCAAGATAGAAAAGGACCAGTCTTAAAGATACTTGTACTTGTGGCTTTTGTCTATGGGAGTGAACCCCAATAAGATTCATAGAAAAGTCACAACATTTTTAAGAAAACTGTTTTGGCACAAGCATTGCCATCATAGACTGAAAGGGACAAAGACAGTACAAAATGAAAAGAAAACTGCACCTACAACATTTACAGGCAGGAAGCAGACTGGGAAGACTTCTCAACTGAAACCACAGGCTTTTTCTTGGGGAAAAGGAAGAACTCACAGGACAGAACCAAGCGATACTGAGAACTCCCATAGAGTAAGATTGAGCCCTAATCAAAGAACTGGTGAAATGTGTTCTACTGGATTTCAGAACTGCTATGAGCCCCTGAATGTGCATTTTTCATATCCCACCATTTTCAAGCAGTTATCTTATTAGTATGCCAGACTTTTATGTTTGGGGGTCAGAGAGCTAAAGGACAGATAATTTATCTCTTTTAGTTTACATGTCTTTAGATCGAGAGGAACTGTACTAAAGTTGATGTATTTGAGAAAATGCTCATGAGGAGACCAAACCGAATTTAAATGACAAAATACTGAACTTTGAGCAAATACTATAATGAGATGAAACTTTGGAAATCTTGAGGCAGGGGTAGACATATTTTGCCTGCAGAAGCAATGTGAATTCTTGTGGCCAGAGAATAGACTGTGGCAGATTGTATTTTGCAAAGATGACCATCGTCAGTATCTCTTGTCCCACATGGTCTTCTTACAATGTCATCTTGATGCTCCTCTCATTGAGTTGTGAGATCTATGTCTCCTCCCAGTGAATATGAGCAGACCTTTGTGATTGTCTCAACCCATGGAATACTGTGGGAGTAACACTGTGTAACTTCCAAGTCTAGGTGATAAAAATCATTCTAAAGAAAATATGTGTCAAAAGAAGTGGAGATATCCTCAAGGGTCACAAAAAAATGCAAATCAGAAATGAGTTTGGTAGTATTACTCCACCACTTTCTAAAGAAAAGTGACATTAAATCTTACAAACACATTTCTTACTCATTGGAGAGGGGGAATCTGTTGTGAAGCAGGGAAGGTTCGTGGGACCTCATCATGAATCAGTAAAACCGTCTTCAAAATGTTCTACTTCTCTTTTCTCTGATCCTGTGCCTGCCAAGGAACATTCCAATTGCCAGTTTAATAACTCTGGACTCTGTTACTGCAGAGGCATTGACTTGGGTAGAAGAAGGTTATTTTGGTTGCTGGAAATGAAAATTCCCTCAGTCTCAAGTAATGAATTAGCCATTCAGTTTACTTAAATTATTGGTTAGTGTGAGTTAGTCTTTATGACCAATGAAACTATAATTATGTCATTGAGTTCCTAGACCTACAAAGGTAAGGAAAATATTAGAATGAGGGGGAAAAAGGCCTTGGGAAACCCAAAATGAAAGCTTTCTTTCTTCCCTTTCCATCTTTTCATTTAAACATTATTCAGTGTTTAGACTTCATAAAATGGTTTTAGAATAGAACAGGCTGAGTTGAGATGACAGGCAGTGGTAGAAACAAGCCAACTAATAGGCATTCATGGTATTAGAGACCTTCAATAGTGGTTTAAATATTTTCTCCAAAGGTTTTTGCAACAAAAATAAGCATCTAAGTATGTAAATTGTATTTGTTATATTCATCACCAAAAACCTGTCAGATTTATCATTCCAGTATCCTTTTGGTTGGACATTTCTTATAGTCTTTGGCATGTGAAAATTGTCTTTGAACATCTGCTAGGAAAAAAAGTTAATTAAACACATATGGTCTGAAACCTCATGAAAAATTTTAGGATTCAAAAAATAGTACCTAAATCTAATAAATATATCCCTGTAATTTTTCTTTTATCATTTTGTGATCCAACTCTTTCCTCTTTGCCTTATCTGTCCTCCTTAGAATTTTACATAGCCATACCTTAGTAAATGGTCATTAAATGTCTTCAAAAAATTTCCAATTCAAACCCCAGATATGCAGTAAGAATACTTGACAGAAGAAAGCCACAAATTTGCATATCAGGTAAGGAAGGCTACATCTCTGGCATCACCTGTGCCCCCACCCCATGCCCCATAGTGGCCAACTGCATTCACCAGGCCCGCCAAGCTCTCTTCCCTCTCTGTGCCTGGGAAAACCCTGGTACCTCATAGTCTGCCTAATACTTATTCCTCCAAAAGGAGATCACCTTAAAAATATTTTGTGGAAAGTTCCATTTACAGGTTAATACCTGACTTTCTTTTCTTTATCTACCAAAGTGAAACAATATACTTCAAGAAATATCTGAAGAATTGCCATTCACATTTAAACTTTATGAAAACATCACAACGCCACTCCCCAAATCTCAAGATAAAAATAATTCCTTTTTTATGTATAATCATAATGCCCTTAATCTCTTATCAGAACATCCATAATATTTCAATACTGTTTATTAATTCCCTTTGTCTTTTGCAAACTGAAAAGTTCTTGAAGGTAGGGGTCCTGTCTTATTCATCTCTGTTTTCCATGGCCTGCAAGATATTTGATATTGTTGAATATGGAAATGAGAGAAGGGAAAATAAGAACATAAAGACAGAGTGGAACTAATTACTTTTTCTATAGGCTATACACCATATTCTAGCCCAAAATAAGCAGTGATGGCTTAAAATTACTTCAGCTTTGCATGAATATGGAATACTATGTCAGTTTCCAGAATATCCCAGAGAAACAGCCATGGTAAGTACCGGATGATTTCTGGGTCACTCGGAATTGTGCTCACTCTGGATTAGTTTATAGTTGTTTTCAGTCTGAACTACTGATGACGCCTAATCTGAACACCTTCCAGTGGTGGGAATTTCCAACTGAATGTCTCGTTTCAGGTAAAACCTTAAGGTGAAAAAAATTATTTATTTAATAAAGAATAAACACCTACTATGTAGGAGGCACTGTAGTAGAAACTGGGATATGATAAAGAAAATGAGTTCCAGTCCCCTCTCACTCTTAAGTGTGGCCTAGAATTGTTTGCTTAATGAACATATTAGGAAAGTGCAAAGAGCCCACATCTCATACTCCCTGACCACTTAGCCCCAAGAGCCCCATTGTTGAAGACTTATGGGTTTGTTAGACAGGAACCTGCCAGAAGGCTTGGGGTCATCAAACAAAGGTAAGACTCACGCTATTGTCATTCAAGATGTCAAATTGCAGTTTATTCGAAAGAACTCATTTTCTGTTATTTAAGCAACAAAAACTCTACAACTTTCAAATAAACAAATAAACATTGTTTCAAATAAAACAAAAACCAAATCTGTGCTTGAATGTCTTAGAATGGATTACAAATCACACTGCATTTTCTCATCAAATACAGTTCTGGGCATTACATAAGAGAGCAAAAACCCCAGATTATCATACGCCACTAAGAAAGAATGTCCCCTAACTCACAAAAGCTCTTCTAAGACCAAGTCTATGCTCATGAAACTGCGAAGGACTTAAAAGTCAGTCCCTTCATTTTTCAACTTTCAGTCTGGCATGGAATTTTCTTCTGAGTGGTAAAGGCCTTGCTTGTTTCCTAGTTTATGTGTTTAGAGAACAAGAAAGCAGATACACACAAGAAATAAAAAATAAAAACTTTTGAAAGAACTTAATGTTTCTGAAAGCATCAAAGTTGTCATCAGCACATTGATGGACTTTGCCACATGCATTTTATTTATTTATTTAAATATTTATTTATTTGGCCACGTGGGGTCTTTGTTGCGGCGTGCAGGATCTTTGTTGCAGGCCTGTGCGGCCCGTGGGTTTCTCTCTAGTTGTGGCGCACGGGCTCCAGAACCTATGGGTTCTGTAGTTTGTGGCACTCGGGCTTGGTTGCCCCGCAGCACGTGGGATCTTATTTCCCCGACCAGGGATTGAACCCCCGTCCTCTGCATTGGAAGGCGGATTCTTTACCACTGGACCACCAGGGAAGTCCGGCCACATATATTTTAATGATTGTTGTTGTTTTTACTTTGAATTACCATGCTAAGGGCTTTGAGATCTCAGTAGGGCCCTGGGTAGCGAAGGAAACAGAGCCTAGTTTCCTTATCTGTAAAGGGAATGTATTTTGACACACTTGAGGTTGTGTGTCTAGCCTACTCCATCTCCTCTAAACTGCCCCCCACCTCTCAGCAAGTAAAGAAGAGGGAGTTGGGAGAGAGACAGACAGACAGACACTAAAAGCTACGAAACACATGCAGACCAAGAGAGCAGTGGAGAGGTTCATGGGTTACCAAGGGCTTTCCTCCTGTGTTTCAATACATTGAGATAACTCCTTTCTCCTTGTTACAAATCTCCCTTTACTTAATCTACCTTGAGTACATCAGGTCTCTTGCTACCAAAGAGTCCCTAATTAGAGCAGGATAAAAAGTATCTGCTAAACACACAGTTATGAGACTCAAAGGAAATAATGCTTGGTAAAAGCTAAAGCACTACTGAAAATGTTATTAAACATTTTTATTACTACTATTATTATAGTAGAGTTTCATGCTCACTGTCACCTCTTTTTTAAAAAGTAAAATGGTGGATTTCTACTGTTATTGTTCCTATATAATTAGCTGGTCCTATCAAAAAGAGGAGGGTGCATATGTTTTAAATGACACTCTCTCTTTAAAAAAATGTGTGTGACAATATATAAATACAAACACACATATACACACAAACACACTCTTTAGTTTAATCCAGTTCGTGGCTGGAGTACCCAAGAAAGGGCCTCTTAAATGAGACAATATCATACAACCAGAATACTGAAACCACATTTAATAGGTTATTCATATGTTTCTTTCTTTTTTTAAACAAAGCTTCACTTAGCCAAAAAAGAAAGCTTTACAGTTTCAAGAATATAAGAATCCCATAATTTCTAAGTGTCTCCAGAGAAGATGAGGCCATAATTATTTCTTAATTAAGATTTTTAAGGTTCTTATACTGTACTGTCTCTCATCCATGTTTAAAACACTTATTTTATTGTAATCAATGCCATCAGTTCATGCCTACGTTTTCTGTCATTTCTAGAATACACTGAGCATAAATCAGTTATGGTAACCATGAAATTTGAATTCAAATGTCAACGTAAAAATGTTCTTCTTTCTTTCTCTCCTGCTCTTTTTCTTTTATCTCTGTGTGTGTGTGTGTGTGTGTGTGTGTGTGTGTGTGTGTATGTGTGTTAAAGCCCTTCACCCTTCATTCCAATGGTCCAAATAATTCAAATCCTTTATAATTCTCATTTGCCAATTCTATGTCCATTTTTATGAATTGTACCATTGAACCAATCATTATTTCCCAAATCTGCCCACTTGTGTCAGGCTCAAGGACAGAGCATTCTTTCATTTTAGGTCACAAGCAGAGTGGAAAACAGGTGTGCCCTTGAAAGGTAGCCCACTGTACATTCTACAACATTGGACCAAGAGGTAGATTGCATACATTTTGAAAAATAAGGCAAATTGACCTTGAATGGAACCCAGAAGAGTATCTAGGAGAAGAAGCAGATACATAGGTGTTCTAGAGCCAGAGTTGAACAATTGGGATAATTAATAAACTGGAATGGAGACCTTATAAGATATGCACTCAGGACACTGCCTGCCACATAAAATGTGTTCAATACATGTCCTCTGGTAAAGAGAGACCTTAAATACTCTTTCATTTTTCAAAACATATTTAATATTCTTTCATTTTTCTCAACGTATTAAACATGCTCATTTAAAATTCTGTTCTGATCATTCTAGCATTTGTCATCTTTGGGCTTTTGATTATGTAGACTATAGTTTCTGCTGTCTCCCAGTTATGGTGACCTGATTTCTTGTGTGTTTAGGGAAACTTTACCATGAAGTCTTTCTGTGCAGAGAAAATTCATTTACCTCTTCTAGGGGCGATGCCAACCATGACTACTTTAAAATAATTCTTGGCTTTAGTATTTGGGAGTCATAAAAGAGAGTTCCACACACTGAATCCAGGTGTGTGGTTCAGAATTCTTAAGGGAAACTTCTTTTCCAGTGCACCCAGATAACACGTTCACTCCTGCCCTCAAGACTTTGAACCAGTCATTTCCTCTGCTCTAGATGTTTATGTTTGGTCTTTTTTATCCTTCACTTCTTAGCTCAAATGTCACCTCCTCAGAGAGGCAACTCTGAATGAATTGAGTTCTCCACTCCAGTCACTCTATGAATCCGTAGAAGCATGCAGTGTAGGTCCTCAAACACATTTGCTTGATTCTTTAAACCAAGTAAATAAAATAAAATTTCTGTCTGTGATCACATCCTTCAAAAACAGTCACAAGGATTTTCACCAAATTTAGAGGCTATGTTAGAGGTGATGAGTCAACACTTATGGAATATGAGGTAAGCAAAACAAACTTTGTGGAGTACAGTGTTGCTAATGTTTTCATTTAGTTTCCCCTTTCCTTTTATCCAGGATTGACTATCAGCATCTATGTTACTAGACACCTTAAATAATTTATTTCATATCAAACTTAAAATTAAAAGAAAAGGCAGTTTATCCAACTCCATAATAGAATAATTTGAACTCTCTGCCAGGGCCACACCTAGACGTATGGATAAGTTAGACTAGCTAACAGTTTCATATACATCTAAACCAGTAATTCAAAAATATCTGCCCAGTAATTACTTATTGAAGAAAGAGAAAAGTGCCTTTTTATACCTCTTTAATTATATTTAAGGTAATTCAATCACATGTACTCAAAGTAATGTAATATTCTAACTTAATTTGGAATCGCCTTTTCTTCTGTAGTTTTTCCTCCCTCATAGTTTACATGCACCAATATAAAAATAACTTATAAGGATATGTTACAAAGTCCTGTTCCAAATATCATTGAAAGTTCTGGGGTTTTTTCCTGTCTTTTATGTCAGCAAAAATATTTTCACCTTCTCAGTAGTTCTTTCTCACGTTTAGTTTCTGTTGCAATTTTCTAATTCAGAAAACACTATGGCAGGTATGTTAAAGGGTTTAAAGTTCAGGGGGAAATTTTCAAATTCTCACTAAGCAGCACTATAACACGCATTTCTCAATTTCAGCTCTAACTGCTGACTTCAGGCAGCTGTCAATTCTCTGTTCTCAGAGTGGCTGTCACCTGTTGAAAAAATCTGCAACAGAGATCCATCAGTGGTGGCAAGGAAAGTTTTGTTTTGTTTTAATTTTTACTCCAAGGTGCAATTTGGCAGAAGTCAAACTATGAAAGAAGCCAGCTATGAAAGGGGTTGTGTGCAGAAAACTGAATTAAATGGCACTGCATCTTCAATGTACTATAGTTGTTTTAGAGTCCCTATACATCTTTCTGCTTTCTGCTCGGCCTTGACCATCAGAACTTGGGTCCACAGCTTACCTTCCTAGCCTGACAGTACCCTCATGCTTGACTTTCTCCAGAATCTGAGCAATGAATTTAGCCATTGTTGACTCTGCCCCATCAGCAGTAAAAAATACCAAAGCATCAGTGGACAATACAAAAGGCACCAACTTATATTTGCATACTTAATGCCTGGTTGATTGGGCGTTGGGTCTAGGGGCATAGAACGGGAGAAATAAGAGTGGACAAAGAAAAAAGAGTCTAAGCCAAAAGAAGGAAGAGAAAGGGTTAAATATGAGTGAAAGTTTGGAACCTATCCTCTGATAAAGTAAGCTCTAGGTCATGGATCCAAGCTACAGTTGGACTGTATGACTCCTTCTGCCTCAACACTCCCTCACCTCCTGCAGCAGTCTGACTTGTTTACTGACAGCCTATAACATGGGCCAGGCAAGGCACTGTGCTTTATGTGCATAAGCTCATTTTAAAATGTAATGTCAAAAATTAGATAATTTTAATTCCCATTTTAAGGTTGAGGAAACTAATGCTAAAAGAGATTCTTTCTCAAAATATCACATCCAGCTGGTCTTCAAATCCAGGAATATCTACCTAAAAGAATGAGCCATCTAAGACTAAGAGATTGAAGACCACACACTTTGAACCCAAAGTCTATAATCTTAAAATGACTGAGGTAAACTTATCATCAGAATCAAAGTCAAAAGTAGGTGGAATGTGAGTTCAGTGGGAATGAGAAGACTCACTTGTCCAGTTAAAAAAAATCTATGACCAGTGAGATGCTGAATAGTGGTTGCCAGGGGCTGGCAAGTGGGGGAAATGAGGGAGATGTTGGTCAAAGGGTACAAACTTTCATGTATAAGATGAATAAGTTTTGGGGAACTAATGTACAGCATGGTAACTACAGTTAACAACTCTGTATTATATACTTGAAAATTGCTAAAACAGTAAATCTTGTGTTCTCACTACAAAAGGAAAAAGGTAATTATCTGAGGTGATGAAAGGGTTAACTAACCCTGTTGTAGTCATCATGTCACAATATATTTGTGTATCGAATTTTCATGTTGTACACCTTAAATTTACGCAGTTTTATATGTCATTTGTATCTCATTAAAGCTGGAAAAAATAAAGGTCATTACACTGAGGTTTAACAAAGTTAAATAAACTTCCCACTGTCACAGATATTTTAAGTGTCAGAACCAGGACTCTGACCCAAGTCTGTATGACTCTAGACCTAGTGCTCCAAACATCCAGATAAACCACTTCTAAAAGGGGAACTAATGACTGTAGCATAGGTGACCTAAGTCATCATCTACCTTAGCTGGAAGCCAAGCTCCACAGAAGAGGATTCCCAAGATAAAGTGAATACCCAAGAGATCAGATAATAATATCAAAACTAAATAACATTTATGGAGCAGCATTAAGGCTGTACCAGACATTAAGCTAAATGCTTTATCTGGATTATTTTATTTTTTGCTCACAACAAATCTAAGAGATAGATATTAATATTATCCTTATACTAAAGTTGAGGAAAGTTGAGACAGAGAAATTCAGTGTTTTGCCAGGACTTAAATCCCAGACTCTAGGAACTGTACCCTCTTGGTCAGTTTACTGTACTTCAAGCCATACCTCTATAGGCTGGGAGCTTTAATTCCATCTTTCATAATACTAACCTCTTAGTACCCTAGAACCTGGAGCTTTTTACATTTGCACCCATCTTGGGCGATACTGACAAAAGTGGATGGAGTAGCCTCCAGCCCCTCCTCGTGGCTAGAATGGCCATTAATATTTACGAAAGGATCTAAGTACTGTGAATCAATGCTAACCAGGAAACACCAGCTTGTGGGTTTATCTAAAGACCTGGCAAGCATTAAACACCTGCAGTGCAACCCATCCTGAGTCTCAGAGGCCTCATTAAATGTCTGACATCTGGTATACAACAGGGTACTTTAGCAACTGGGGAAGAGCATCACACACATTAAAATGATAAAATTACCCCCAAATTAGTTCAGCAGATGTGGAGCAGAGACACCAGGAGTTTTGTTTTTCAGCTTCTTCCTTGCATTCCACTACAATAAATATCAATGCTTGTTATCCCAGCTAGTTATACAGTTCCCCAGCATCAAGGAAACTCCATTTTCCTTTCATTTCTGACACACAGCATTTAGATGCATCCCCTCTAATGACCTGCTTCCTCCTCTTTTAAGAACAGTGCTACAGCCATCCAGCTAGCAATTCAAAACTGAAAGCTACTCCATCCTCCAACCCTTATTCTTTTTAGGGTTCATTTTTAAGACATAACCCTAAATACAGGAATTTACAGTCTTTAAAAAGTGGCTATTTTCAGACCTGTTTACAAGACCACAATCTGAAACATCAGTCAAAAACAGCTTGAACTGATTGCATCCTTCTCTGGAACAGAACATCTAGCAGCAAAACATCCATTTGTAGCTGGTCCATCTGCCCTGTAATTAAGGTTGCATTACAGCCCTGCTCCAAACTTATTTCTGCAAGGGAACAGCTGAGATCCCCTAGATAAGATGTCAGAATATGTGCTATCCAATTTGTTGGGTAACATTATCAGAGCCAATATAGTGCTGAATTTAAATCACCAGCAAAGTTGGTGGTAGGGTAACATATATCCAAAGAAGCTCTTGTAAAGTCAGTAATGACTGCCTTGCTCTCCCAGGTGTCACTTGAAAATCCTCTTCATAAGACCGATTCAAAGCTCAGTGAAGGAAACACCTTGCCGTTGAATGAAAAAAAAAAAAAAAGACTCATTATGTACATCAACTCAATATTGTGCACTTAAAAGCTATAGAAACCAACCTTTCCAAATTGCAAGTAATTTTTAACCATGAGCTCATTCTTGTGCCATTATTCACACAGACAGATGATGTAATATGCATTTTAAAAATGAGAAATCAACTTTGAGGATCAAGTGAGTCAAGGATAAGAACAGTGTGGCCCAAAGGTCTCAACACCTCTTCTCAGATTAAAGTCAGAAACTCTAAAAATGAGAATATCAGTATTAGGGGCAAACCTTGAAAACAGGTTTTTTTTTTTTTCTTCCTAAAGCAAGTTTTATGAAAACAAAAGCAGCAAGTGTTTTCAGAGGCTGGTATATTTATAATATGCAAATCACATATTGCTAACATGGTTTCATGTTTTCCCCAAAATAATTATTAAACAGACCCAAAGAATTCCTCAAAGAATATAGAATATAATATCAGACTGATAAATATTTGCTAGAACCTACTATCTGCAAAACACTGTTTTGCTCTGAGGTGCATAGGGGTGCAGAAAATTTGCCACCAACCATCTGCCCCTCCCTGTTTGTCTACTTTTAGAAAATTCTCTCCCTTAAAATGTCACGTCTCTGCTTTCCCCTAGCTGATAGCTTTACGCTATCACAGGGCCTCACAGCCTTGAGATTTAGAGTCAAGTGTTGAAGTACCACAATGCTATGAGGGAAAGGAAGGTAAAATGGATGGATCTTATGCTAGCACACAGGGACATGTCGCTTGTGCTCATACACACACACACACACACACACACACACACACACTAGATTTTATGGCATCAACCCAAAAGTCATCTCTTAGGACAGTAAAAAAAAAAAAAAAAAAAAGCTTCTCCTTTTAGCTCCCACTCTTGAAAAATATTTTAAGAATCTATCCAAATCTTTTTTGTTTCCTCTCAAATGCAGAACCTGTGAATGAGCATGATTTCAAGTCAATACAAAATACATAAGTTATCAGGGGATTTTTTTAAAAACCATGCATTTCCAAACATAGTTGTTAAGGTTACAGCAAGTAATAAAAATGCAGAGAGCATCTAGCTGTAGAGACAGGCATTGGGAACCCCCTACTGGTTTAGCCAGAGGAAAACGACCCCACAGGTTCACCCAGCAACAGCTGTGGGATCCAGATTACAAATTTCTCCCCAGGCAGTATGAATATGAGCTTGAAATATTCATCTCTCCTTCCAAAACAAATTTGCCAAGGCATTCCTGTCTCAATATTTCTATGAACTAAAACACACCACCCTCGGAGCAGAGCAAGTTGAATCCTAAATTCTTAGGAATTAAAGTATACGATGCTCAAGAGGGCACATATGAAAAGATTTTCCTTTGGAATCTCAAAATCAGTTGGCGGATGGTAGCAAGACCGAACAGAGATAAAATCAAAGATTCTATCACTATTTCAGGTACTTGAATCTCAAAAAGTAAACATATTTGTGGTTGGATTAATACTTTCCTTTTGGGAACCATTTCCAGCAAAAGGAAGGCACATTATTACACAATGTAGAAGAATATCATATGTGTTGGTTTATAAATATCACGACAGAATTGGATGGAAACATCCAGACTAAACTACATGAAATCCAAATTCGCAGGGGATGGAAAATGCCTAATGTAGATGGAAGGTAAAATTCTGAACTGCTGGCCTCATCTAGGATTGTAATAAAAGTGAATTGTGAGTTTAAAAATATTGAATTATCCAACTTTTTATTCTAATTTCAGTTCAACAAGTATTGAGTATATTCTATGTTCTTGATATTACAAGTCCCAGAAATACAAAGATGAAAGACACATGCTCTGCCCTCGGGAAGCACACAGTCTAAGGGAAAACACACATGCGATAGCGTTAACATGACTCTAACAAAAGTCTGCATACAGTAAGGACTTCTAGGCTGTAGGTAAAGGAATTTAGCTTGTTAGTGCATTAGCCACATTTTTATAAACATAAACAAATAATCATCCTATCTGTCATCTCTGCATTAACAATTTCCAGCATTTTATTAACAATGTACTTTAACATGAACTATCTTATGTACCCTACACAAGAGTTCTATCAAATAAGCAGGTGATGAGAAAACTGAAACATCAATAAATCTCCGATTTGGAAGTCATGTTAAATATCTTTAAAGTCCATCTGTGGGTAGTGCACACCCATGGTATTACACTAAGAAGGATTCCGAACTCCTGTTAAGTCTAATGTGAAAAAGTCCGCAATTGATTGAGAATGTCTGTTAGAGTTGTAGGGGAGGGAGTGGCATAACCAGTGTCTGTATTTATGAATCATTTTCTATCCTATTCACAGCTGCTTTTAAAAGACTAATGGTAGCAACGACCCCTTAGCAGTTTCCTGCTGCATTCTGAATACTGAAGACGAAGTGGTCTTATGTCTCTCCATCCAGATAATTCCAGGCCTTCACTCCAGTCCGGAATGACTTCCGGTGTTTCTTTTTAGCTCCATAATTCCCTTCTCGGAATAATCGTACTTTATTCACAAAGGCCATTGTTATCCAAATTCTCTGAGTTTTACAAAGTAAATAATCCATTTTTAAGCATTTTCAAATGTTTCACCATAGTGAACCAAATTGCCCTCAATGTACATTTTGTCTTTTCATTGATATCAATATAACATTTTTACCAATACTGTGTTTGTTCAACCAGGGTTTTAATTTGTCTCTGACCACTCTTTTGCTCTCTTTTATTATCTTTTACTATATGGTTCATACTTGCCTACCCAACGCCACTAATGATTTCACAAATATTTCCAACAGCACGTTTTTCCCATAAAATGTTTTTATAAGAAAATCTGAACTCTGTGGAAGAAAATTTCTATACACATTGTAGAAAGAAAAATACACCATTTTTATTTTATGACATTCTCTAATTTTTAAAAATATATGTGGAGACTTTCTTTGCATACTAACATTAAGGAACTCAAATTGTCATCTTGGTTTCATCTCTATGAACATTAAAATCAGCAAGGAAGACATTTAGCCATTTCTACCTCAGCCATACCAAGAGATGGTTCTTATTTAGCATATGAACATGTGGTTCAAGTTACACTGATGTTATGGAGGACTGCTGGAGAAACACCCAAATCCAGAGGACGGAAGAATTCCTGCAGAAGAATACATACAGCACACTCCACTCCACCCATTCTTCTCCCAATACCATATTCGGTATTTTTAAAATACTGTTTAAGAGCTTTCAAATTCAAATTTGAACCTATGACTCTGAAACTCCTATGGTCATTTCTTCTTCTTTTAGCTTCTGTAGGACTTAAGGCTGCATTCAGTTTCTTATCCTCTACTACACAGTCTCTTGCATAGTAAGTGCTCAGTAGATGATAATGGATTCTTGAACCCGAAAGAGGAATTTTTAGGTTATGGGTATGCTTAAGAAGAGAATTCCATTTCAGAGAAGATTCTTCAAGAAAACAGTTTTATGCAAAATGTGAATGCTGCAATGTTATTTATAGTAGTAAACGATTTAAGACTACATGAAAGTCTAAACACAGGAGATGGGTGATAAATCATGGGATGTCTAAATGATTGAATTTATGACAGCCGTTAAAATGTTTAGGATAAAAACTGTCATTTAATATCAAGTGAAAAAACCAAGATACATGACTTTATGTAGTGTTAACATATAAATATGATTTTTAATAAAATATACAGGTAAATTATGCCAAATATTAATAGCAGTTGCAACTATATAGTATACTTAAAATTTTGGGGGGTATTTTGTAAAATTTTCTATAAGAAATACAAATTTTTTTTTTTTTTTCTGTACGCGGGCCTCTCACTGTTGTAGCCTCTCCCGCTGCGGAGCACAGGCTCCTCCAGACGCGCAGGCCCAGCGGCCATGGCTCACGGGCCCAGCCACTCCGCGGCATGTGGGATCTTCTCGGACCGGCACACGAACCCGCGTCCCCTGCATCGGCAAGCGGACTCTCAACCACTGCACCACCAGGGAAGCACATAAATTGCTTTTTTAATGAGGAAAATGTTTCCACAAAAAGTTTTAAACTTCCCAAAGAATAATTTCTGTGGTGAGTAGCATGAAATAAATGATTCCAGTACTGAACAGTTAGTTGCACAATGAAATCTGATTGGTGAGTCATCACAGAGGAGGTTTTCTTCCTTTGGCTTCCAGGGCTGAGACCAGGAGGGGCCAGATATGTTATGCCAGTAATGTATCTAGTTATTGGCAAAACAGCAGCCCCAATCGAAACATTCCACGGAAGAGGGTTTCCAAAATGACTAAAATGTATACAGAAAGATATTTGGTCAATAATTTGTATCATAGAATAAGATAATAGTAATGTCAAAAGAAAATACATCTTTTATTTTGCCACTGTTATACTGCACAGTTTACCTTCCAAGACAGCACACTCCAAGTTAAGAGTGTTAACAGGGATAGAAAAAGCTATGCATTCCTAAGTGTACTTATTTTTTAACTTCTTTATTGATGTAATATTAGTAAACGACAAACACCACCTAATTTAAATACACAATTTGATGAGTTTTGACATATGTATACACCCATGAAACCATTAATACAATCAAAGTAATGAACATGTCCATCATTCCCAAAGATTTCCTTATCTTTTTATAAATCCACTCTCCTACCTCTCCTCACTCCACCCACATACCCTGTCCCCAGATTAGTTTGTCACTATAGATTATAGACTAATCTGTCACTCTGGATTTGTTTGCACTTCCTAGAATTTGATATAAATAGAATTATATTGAGTACTCTATTTTTACTTGCTTCATTCACTCAGCATAATTAGTTGGAGATTAATTCATGATGTAGAATATATCAACAGTTCATTCATTTTTGTTGCCGAACAGAATTCCATTATATAAATTTTTGTATAGAATAATTATATTGCATACATGTATAAAATTATGTTAATTTTATTGTATAAATATTTATTATATAAAAATACTATGTATGTAAAATTATATTAGAAACATGTATAAGATACAAGTTTATCAATTCACTTTTTTTATTTGTTTAGAGATTTTGGCAATTAAACATGAAGTTTTTTTGAAGAGTCCTCTACAAGTCTTTGCATGGACATAGACTTTTATTTCCCTCCACCTAGAGTGGACTGTCTAGATCACATGGTATGGGTGTGTGTAACTTTTTAAGAAACTGCCAAACTCTTTCCCAGAGTGTTGATAGCTGTACTATTCTCTTCAGTATTATATGAGGGCTCCAGTTACTCTACATCCCGGGAATTGTCAGCACTTGGGATGCTCTGTCTTTTTAAATTTAGCCATCCTAATAGATGCGTGGTGGTACCTCATTACAGTTTTAATTTGCATTTCTTTAATGAAAAGTCATGCTGTGTATTGTTTCATTTGCTTATTTGCCACAATAGCATACCTGTTTGAATCTATACAAATTTTTTGCCCACTTTTTTAAAAAAATGAGTTGTTCTCTTTTTATTGAGTTTTGGGAGGTTTTTATATATTCTGGATATAAGTTCTTCATCATATGCATGATTTAAAATTTTTTCTCTTTACCATAATACCATTACCATTACCATAATTATGGTAATAGATTATTATGTGAAATGTAGTTTTCTTCTTGTTTCTTGTACTTGGGATTCATTGATATTGTTGATATGTGGATTCATAGATTTCATCAAATTTGGAATTTTTTCAGTCTTTACTTTTTCAAATATTTTTTCCAGTCCCTATCCTCTGTCTTTGAGCACTCTGATTACAAGCATATTAGACACTTGAAATTGTTCCATATCTCACTGATTCTCTATTCATTTAAAAAAAATTCTCCTGTATTTCTGTGTATCATCTTAATAATGTCTATTCCCAAGTCTTCATGCTTGCTAATTTTTACATCTGGAGTGTTAAATTTTCACAAATCCCATCTAGTGTGTTACTCAAGTCAAACATTTTAGTTTACATTTATAGAAATGCAATTTTTGTCTCTTTTTATGTCTTCCATGTCTATACTTAAATTTTGAACATAAAGAATAGGGTTATGATAACTATTTAATGTTTTTATTTGCTAATTCTAACATCTATTTCAGCTTTGGCTTTTGATTGATTTTTTTCCTTCATTATGAGTCATATTTTTCTATTACTTTGTCTGTTTAATCATTTTTTATTGAATTCAGCATTGTGAACTTCACTTTGCTAGATGCTGGATATTTTTGTATTGTCATAAATATTCTTGAGCGTTGTTCTGGGTCACAGTTAATATACTTGGATACTGTTTGTTTTTGCTTTTAAGATTTATTAGGCAAGACTGGAGAAGTGTTTTAGACCAATTATTTCCTATGATTGATGAAGACGCTTCAGTGAGCTCCACCTGATGCCCTACGAATCATGAAGTTTTCGAGTCTGGCTGGAGAGAAGAGAGGCTGGCATGCACTGTCACCTTAACCTGTTCGGGGGGTTCTTTTCCTGGCCTTGGGTAGTTTCCTCACTCCCGTTCACTCATTAGCACTCTGCTAAAGAAATAAAGGGACTGGCTCAGATCTTTGTGTTCTCTTTCTGTGCAGCTCTCTCCTCTGCAGCACTTTAGGGAGGTAAACTCCAGGCAGCTTTTTGTCCTCAAACTCTCAGCTTTGTCTCTTCAACTCAGTGTGTTGTCCAGACTCTGCCTCAGTTCTGCCTCCATATTCTACGGCCTGGAAATCCTCTCAACACAGAAATCTAGGGAAATTCATAAGGCACACAACATTTCTCCTCATCTTTCAGGCATCACTGTCCTACATTCACTGATGCTAGTGCCTTGATAACCTTTATTCCATATATTTTGTCCATCTGCATTTTTTATTTTTCAGGTTCAGTGATAATTCTGTTCCCAGCTACTCCATCTTAGTTGGAAATGGATATTCCTAAGTGTATTCATTCTGATCCTAAACGACAACCAGTAAGTCTCAGCATTCTGAGTACTGAATAAGCAACCACAGTGTTCATACAATCACATACAATCATGGAGTCTCAACTATTCCTCTGTGAAATAACCCACACATAAAGAAAAAAAAAGATGTCTTTGACCTTAATTGTTGTTGTTTAATGGGTATTGCTTTCAGTAAATATTTTACACTTTATCTTTTTAAAATTTGCTTTTTAAAATTAATATTTTTCATACTGTTCTTGAGTAGTGATATTCGTTAAAGTGCTGTGCATTAAATTTGTTTTGCACTGCCAAGTTAAAGCCCTTTTCAATAGACTATAAAGGTAAATCTAGAAATTACTTATTTTACATTTATTTCTTTTTTAAATCCAGGATGGGCCTGGGTGCCTCGGAGCCCCTGTCTTTGGGCCCCAGCCTGCAGTCTCTGGCTGTGTGTGAGGCAAGATGTTGAAATGCAGCTTGCAGAACCAGGATGCTCAATTGTAAGTTGCTGTCACAAATGTGGAGAAGTATTTTGGAGAGCTGTGCTAAATCTTTGCTGCTTATGTGCAGAAAACTGCCAGACTGAGATACAAAGCAGAACTCCTGGTGAATGAAATCAATGTGTATGTCTCTACAGAGACCCCAAATTTAAATCAGGGCCTGAAAAACTTTGCTGACGAGTTTGCCAAACTTCAGGATTATTGACAAGCAGACGTTGAAAGACTTGAAGCCAAAGTAGTTGAACATTTGAAAGCTTATGGAACCATTGTAGAAATGAAACGAGATGACCTCAAAGTAACATTAACAGCAAGGAATCAAGAAGCTTTTCAACTGTTAACTCAGAAAGAATATGTCAGAGAAACCCGTCTGACTGATATGTTATTTCACAGGCAGAAACTGAATTACAAAGAGCTACAAGGGATGCTACCTGAATAACTCGTCATTTGGAGGAAACTATTGACAATTTTGAAAAGCAGAAAATAATGGATATAAAGACTATATTTTCAGAATTTATCATTATCGAAATGTTATTTCACAGCAAAGCTTTAGAGTTCTACACTGCTTCCTACCAAAATATACAACAGATTGATGAAGAAGATTTAGAGGTTTTCCAAAATTCTCTGTATCCACCAGATTATTTATGTCATTTAGATATCGTCAGAGCAAATTCAAAGTCACCTCTTCAGAGATCACTGTCAGCTAAGTGTTTATCTGGAGCAGGACAGGTAACTATTTGTTGATTAAGAAAGGATCAACAAGCAGAAGAGGACGATGAAGAAGATGAAGACTTAGACGTTATAGAAGAAGAAAATTAAACTTCTTAAGTAAACTTTTCATTTCCATTTTCATCTTAAATGACTTGAAATCCAGATTTACTAAAACTGTAGAACTTTACACTGGATTCATATGTTAAACCTCAAAATGAAATCCTACTGGAAATGGAGAAATTATTAAAGGAAATTTATGCTGACCAATAAATAAATAAATAAAATTCAGGATGTGTCCATGTAAACGTTATTTTAGAAGAATAAACAGGGAGACACCTTCAAGATGGCGGAGGAGTAAGACGTGGAGATCACCTACCTCTCCACAAATACATCAAAAATACCTCTACATGTGGAGCAAATCCTACAGAACACCTACTGAACGCTGGCAGAAGACCTCAGACTTCCCAAAAGGCAAGAAAATCCCCATGTACCTGGATAGGGCAAAAGAAAAAAAACAGAGACAAAAGAATAGGGACGGGACCTGTACCTTTGGGAGGGAGCTGTGAAGGAGGAAAAGTTTCCACACACTAGGGAGCCCCTTCACTTGTGGGGACGGGCAGTGGGCGGCGGGGGGGGGGAGCTTCAGAGCCACGGAGGAGAGCACAGCAACAGGGATGTAGAGGGCAAAGCAGAGAGATTCCACCACAGAGGATCATTGCCAATAAGCACTCACCAACCTGAGATGCTTGTCGGCTCACCTGCTGAGGTGGGTGGGGGCTGGGAGCTGAGGTTGGGCTTCGGAGGTCAGACCCCAGGGAGAGGACTGGGGTTGGCTGTGTGAAGACAGCCTGAAGGGGGTTACTGCGCAACAGCTAGCTGGGAGGGAGTCCGGGAAAAAGTCTGGACCTGCCTAAGAGGCAAGAGACCATTGTTTCAGGGTGCACGAGGAGAGGGGATTCCTTCTCTGTCTGCCCACAGAAGGCAGAGCACCACCAAAATGAGATCCAGAGAAGGGCATAAGCTGAAGCTATCAGCTCTGACACCAGAGACAGGCATGAACCACTAAAGCTGCTGCTGCAGCCACCAAGAATCCTGTGTGCAAGTACAGGTCACTACCCAGACTCCCCCCAAGAGCCTGTGCAGCACGCCACTGCCAGGGTCCCGTGATCCAGGGACAACTTCCCCAGGAGAACACACGGTGTGCCTCAGGCTGTTGCAATGTCATACAGGTCTCTGCTGCCGCAAGCTCACCCCACATTCCAATTATGACTACAGTACCCCTCCCTCTCCCTGGCCTGAGTGAGCAAGAGAGCCCTAATCAGCTTCTTCTTTAACCTACTCCTGTCTGGGCAGGGAAAAGACCCCTGAGGGCAGCCTACACACAGAGGCAGGACCAAAACCAAAGCTAAACCCCAGGAGCTGTGAGAAAATGAAGAGACAGGGAAATTTCTCTGTGTAGCCTCAGGAGCAGCAGATTAAATCCCCACAGTCAACTTGATAAAACCCGTATCAGATGAGTACCTGAATAGACAATGAATGTTCCCAAAATTGAGGGGGTGGACTTTGGAACCAACTGTAGACTTCGAATTTGCTTTCTGCATCTAATTTGTTTCTGGTCTCATGTTTACCTTAGTTTAGTTTTTAGTGCTTATTATCATTGGTGGATTTGTTTATTGGTTTGGTTGCTCTCTTTCCTTTTTTTTTTCCTTTTTCCCTTTTTGTGAGTGTCTATGTGTATGCTTCTTTGTGTGATTTTGTCTGTTTAGGTTTGCTTTTCCCATTTGTCCTAGGGTCTGTTTGTTTGTTTTCTCTCTTCCTTTTCTTCTGAGCCCTGTGGCAGGGTCTTGTTGATCCAGCCAGGTGTTGGGACTGAGCCTCTGAGGAGGGAGGGCCAACTAAAGGACATTGGACAACCAGAGACCTCCCAGCCCCATGTAATATCAATCAGTGAAAGCTCTCTGGACATCTTTGTCTAAACACTAAGCAACGAATAACATACAAGGGAAACCCCATATGGTTAACAGCTGATCTTTCAGCAGAAACTCTGCAAGCCAGAAGGGAGTGGCAGGACATATTTAAAGTGATGAAAAGGAAAAACCTACAACCAGGATTACTCTACCCAGCAAGGATCTCATTCAGATTCAATGGAGAAATTAAAAGCTTTACAGACAAGCAAAAGCTAAGAGAATTCAGCACCATCAAACCAGCTTTACAACAAATACTAAAGGAACTTCTCTTGGCAGCAAACACAAGAGAAGGAAAAGACCTATAATAACAAACCCCAAACAATTAAGAAAATGCTAATAGGAACATACATATCGATAATTACTTCGAATGTAAATGGATTAAAGGCTCCAACCAAAAGACACAGACTGGCTGAATGGATACAAAAACAAGACCTGTATATATGCTGTCTACAAGAGACCCACTTCAGACCTAGGGAAACATACAGACTGAAAGTGAAGGGATAAAAAAAGATATTCCATGCAAATGGAAATCAAAAGAAAGCTGGAGTAGCAATACTCATATCAGACAAAATAGACTTTAAAATAAAGGCTATTGCAAGAGACAAAGAAGGACACTACATAATGATCAAGGGATCAATCCAAGAAGAAGACATAACAATTGTAAATATTTACACACTCAACATAGGAGCACCTCAATACATAAGGCAAATGCTAACAGCAATAAAAGGGGGAATCAACAGTAACAATAATAGTATGGGACTTTAATATCCCACTTTCCCCAATGACAGCTCATCCAAAATGAAAATAAAGAAGGAAACACAAGCTTTAATAGACACATTAGACCAGATAGACTTAATTGATATTTATAGGAGTTTCCATCCAGAAACAACAGAATACACTTTCTTCTCAAGTGCTCATGGAACGTTCTCCAGGATAGATCATATCTTGGGTCACAAATCAAGCCTTGGTAAATTTAAGATTATTGAAATCATATCAAGTATCTTTTCTGACAGCAATGTTATGAGACTAGATATCAATTACAGGAAAAAGATTGTAAAAAATACAAACACATGGAGGCTAAACAATATGTTACTAAATAACCAAGAGAACGCTGAAGAAATCAAAGAGAAAGTCAAAAAATACCTAGAAACAAATGACAATGAAAACACGATGACCCAAAACCTACGGGAGGAAGCAAAAGCAGTTCTAAGAGGGAAGTTTATAGCAATACAATCCTACCTCAAGAAACAAGAAACAGCTCAAATAAACGACGTAACCTTACACTTAAAGCAATTAGAGAAAGAAGAACAAAAAAGTCCCCAAACTTAACAGAAGGAAAGAAATCATAAAGATCAGATCTGAAATAAAGGAAAAAGAAATGAAGGAAATAGTAACAAATATCAATAAAATGAAAAGCTGTTTCTTTGAGAAGATAAACAAAATTGATTAAACCACTAGCCAGACTCATCAAGAAAAAAAGGGAAAAGACTCAAATTAATAGAATTAGAAATGGAAAAGAAGAAACAACTGACACTGCAGAAATACATAGGATCATGAGAGACTACTACAAGCAACTATATGCCAATAAAATGGACAACCTGGAAGAAATGGACAAATTCTTAGAAAAGTACAACCTTCCAAGACTGAACCAGGAAGAAATAGAAAATATGAAGAGAACAATCACAAGCACTGAAATGGAAACTGTGATCAAAAATCTTCCAACAAAGAAAAGCTCAGGACCAGATGGCTTCACAGGTGAATTCTATCAAACAGTTAGAGAAGAGCTAACACCTATCCTCCTCAATGTCTTCCAAAATATATCAGAGAGAGGAACACTCCCAAACTCATTCTACAAGGCCATCCTCACCCTGACACCAAAACCAGACAAAGATGTCACAAAAAAGGAAACTATAGGCCAATATCACTGATGAACATAGATGCAAAAATCCTCAACAAAATACTAGCAAACAGAATCCAACAGCACATTTAAAGGATCATACACCACGATCAAGTGGGGTTTTTCCCAGTAAATGCAGGGTTTCTTCAATATACACAAATCAATCAATGTGATACACCATATTAACAAATTGAAGGAGAAAAACCATCTGATCATCTCAATAGATGCAGAAAAAAGATTTTGACAAAATTTAACACCCATTTATGAAAAAACTCTCCAGAAAGTGGGCATAAAGGGAACCTAGCTCAATATAATAAAGGCCATTTATGACAAACCCACAGCCAACATCATACTCAATGGTGAAAAACTGAAACCATTTCCTCTAAGATCAGGAAGAAGACAAAGATAGCCACTCTCAGCACTATCATTCAACATCATTTTGGAAGTTTTAGCCATGGCAATCAGAGAAGAAAAAGAGATAAGAGGAATCCAGATCAGGAAAGAAGAATTAAAAGTGTCACTGTTTGCAGATAACATGATACTATACATAGAGAATCCGAAAGATGCTACCAGAAAACTACTAGAGCTAATCAATGAATTTGGTAAAGTAGCAGGATGTGAAATTAATTCACAGAAATCGCTTGCATTCCTATACATTAACAATGAAAAATCTGAAAGAGAAATTAAGGAAACACTCCCATTCACCATTGCAATGAAAAGAATAAAATACCTAGGAATAAACCTTCCTAAGGAGAAAAAAGGCCTCTATGCAGAAAGCTATAAGACAATGATGGAAGAAATTAAATACGATACAAACAGGTGGAAAGATAGACCATGTTCTTGGATTGGAAAAAACACTGCTGTGAAAATGACTATAATACTGAAAGCAATCTACAGATTCAATGCAATCCCTGTCAAGCTACCAATGACATTTTTCACAGAACTAGAACAAAAATTTTACAATTTGTATGGAAACAAAAAGACCCTGAATAGTCAACACAATCTTGAGAGAGAAAAATAGAGCTGGAGGAATCAGGCTCCCTGACTTCAAACCATACTACAAATCTACTGTAATCAAGACAGTATGGCACTGGCACAAAACCAGAAATATAGATCAATGGAACAGGATTGAAAGCCCAGAGATAAATCCATGCACCTTGGTCACATTATCTTTGACAAAGGAAGCAAGAATATACAATAGAGAGAAGACAGCCTCTTCAATTAGTGTTGCTGGGAAAACTGGACAGCTACATGTAAAAGAATGAAACTAGAACACTTCCTAACACCATACACAAAAACAAACTCAAAATGGATTAAAGACCTAAATGTAAAGCCAGACACTATAAAACTCTTAGAGGAACACATAAGCAGAACACTCTATGACATAAATCACAGCAAGTTCCTTTTTGACCTACCTGCTAGAGAAATGGAAATAAAAACAAAAATAAACAAATGGGGCCTAATGAAACTTAAAAGCTTTAGCACAGTAAAGGAAACCATAAACAAGATGAAAAGACAACCCAAAGAATGGGAGGAAATATTTTCAAATGAAGCAACTGACAAAGGATTAATCTCCAAAATATACAAGCAGCTCATGCAGCTCAATGTCAAAAAATACAAACTACCCAATCCAAAAATGGCAGAAGACCTAAATAGACATTTCTCCAAAGTAGACATACAGATTTCTCACAAACACATGAAAAGATGCTCAACATCACTAATCATTAGAGAAATGCAAATCAAAACTAAAATGAGGTATCACCTCACACTGGTCAGAATGGCCATCATTAAGAAATCTAGGAACAATAAATTCTGGAGAGGGTGTGGAGAAAAGGGAACCCTCTTGCACTGTTGGTGGGAATGTAAATTGATACAGCCACTATGGAGAACAATATGGAGGTTCCTTAAAAAGTAAAAATAGAACTGCCATATGACCCAGCAGCCCACTACTGGGCATATACCCTGAGAAAACCATAATTCAAAAAGATACATGTACCACAATGTTCACTGCAGCACTATTTACAAGAGCCAGGACATGGAAGCAACCTAAGTGTCCATCGACAGATGAATGGATAAAGAAGATGTGGCACATATATACAATAAAATATTACTCAGCCATAAAAAGAAATGAAATCTGAGTTATTTGTAGAGATGGATGGAACTAGAGTCTGTCATACAAAGTGAAGTAAGTCAGAAAAAAACAAATACCATATTCTAACACATATATATGGAATCTAAAAAAAAAGGAGGTTCTGATGAACCTAAGGGCAGGACAGGAATAAAAACTCAGATGTAGAGGATGGACTTGAAGACATGGGGAGGGGGAACGGCAAGCTGGGACGAAGTGAGAAAGTCGCATGGACATATATACACTACCAAATGTAAAATAAAAAGCTAGTGGGAGGCAGTTGCATAGCACAGGGAGGTCATCTCTGTGCTTTGTGACCACCTAGAGGGGTGGCATATGGAGGGTGGGAGGGAGGCTAAAGAGGGAGAGGATATAGGGATATATGTATACATATAGCTGATTCACTTAGTTATACAGCAGAAACTAACACAACATTGTAAAGCAATTATACATTTATACTCCAATAAAGATGTTAAGAAAAAAAAAAGAGTTATGCCATGACAAACATAGAGCACATGAACCTAAATTTTATCCTTGACTCAGCTCTCTGGGCATTCCGCTGATCTGCTAAGTTATTAATATGGCTTAACTTGCTCTTGGTGAACTCATTCTGCTTATCAGTGCCCATCTTTTCTATGTGCTTACATGTCATCTAATCAATACCAGTCCATTCTTAGTTTGAAAAAATCAAAATAAAATTTACTCTTCTATATATATTAAAATATATTATTTCTACCATTTTGAAAATTTGACAACTGCTATATTCTAGGCTTGAGGCAACTCTGATCTTCATGATTTCGTGGAGCAGATTCTGTCATTCTCTTGAATGGAGTTCACCCAGGTCTGGCAAATGGTCTTCATTATAAACGTTCAGATTTTATCCTACTATATTTTCACATGTGATTGTTTCTCTGTTCTTTCCAAGCATGTCATGGGGGTCAAGGAGTCCCACAGCCCCACTCGCAATAACTCCAACCTTTTCCCAGCATTGCCCTTTCTGGGGTCTAGTTCTCTGAAATAGAGATAGCTAATAGAGATAATGCATTTTTTCCTTTAACCTTTTCTATGAATTTCAGACCATTCTGGGTTTTATTCTTCCCTGAACAGATTTTACTTTTTATAGACACTCAATAAATACATGTAAATTTTTTTAAATAATAAAAAAAGAAGAAGGAACAGGCCAAAACAATAGGAATATTTTATAATAAAGAAAACATAATTTTGTGTAGATAAAACATACTAACTTATAGAACTTCATATCAGACGGTTAGACTATACCTACAGGTAAAAATCACTTTAACTGCTTTGCCTGAGTTGATTGCTTGCTGTTTCAAACTCCCTGGCAATTCAGTTAAATTGGTTAGACCATTACATAATATGAAACTGACAAGTTGCTTCACTGAACTGACTCACCGAGTCAACCAAAAGTTGAACTTGTTGCATATGGAGCCATAAGACAATCTGGGAATAGTCTCATATTGGGTGCTGTGGGGCTTGGAGAGCACTAAAAAAAAAATTGTGAATCCTTTCTTTTCCTGTGATGTTTTTACCAAAGGATTTGGAGATACAACAGTATTAAAGCTCCCTAGAGCTAAGGTGTCTTTGTTATCTGAAGAAATATAGTCATGATTGCAAATAGTCTATAACATGCATTTTAAAAATATCTTTATTGGAGATAATGTTGTGTTAGTTTCTGTTGTACAACAAAGTGAATCAGCTATATGTATACATGTATCCCCATATGCCCTCCCTCTTGAGCCCCCCTCCCACCTTCCCTATCCTACCCTTCTAGGTCATCACAAAGCATCGAGCTGATCTCCCTGTGCTATACAGTAGCTTCCCACTAGGTATCCATTTTACATTTGGTAGTGTATATATGTCAATGTTACACTCTAACTTTTTCCCAACTTGCCCTTCCCCCATTGTGTTTTCAAGTCCATTCTCTATACCTGCATCTTTATTCCTGTCCTGACACTAGGTTCATTAGTACTGTTTTTTTAGATTCCATATATGTACATTAGCATACAGTATTTGTTTTTCTCTTTCTGACTGACTTCACTCTGTATGATAGACTCTAGGTCCACCCACCTCATTACAAATAACTCAATTTCTTTCCTTTTTATGGCTGACTAATATTCCATTGTATATATGTGCCACATCTTTATCCATTCATCTGTTGATGGACATTTTGGTTGCTTCCATGTCCTGGCTCTTGTAAATAGTGCTGCAGTGAACATTGTGGCACATATATCTTTTTGAATTATGGTTTTCTCAGGGTATATGCCGAGTAGTGGGATTGCTGGGTCGTATGGTAGTTCTATTTTTACTTTTTTAAGGAGCCTCCGTATTGTTCTCCATAGTGGCTGTATCAATTTACATTCTCACCAACAGTGCAAGAGGGTTCCCTTTTCTCTACACCTTCTCCAGCATTTGTTGTTTGTAGATTTTTTGATAATGGTCATGCTGACTGGTGTGAGGTAATTTTGTAGTTTTGATCTGCATTTCTCTAATAATTAGTGATGTTGAGCAACTTTTCATGTGCCTCTTGCCATTTGTATGTCTTCTTTGGAGAAATGTCTGTTTAGGTCTTCTGCCCATTTTTGGATTGGGCTGTTTGTTTTTTTGATATTGAGCTGCATGAGCTGCTTGTATATTTTGGAGATGAATCCTTTGTCAGTTGCTTCATTTGCAAGTATTTTCTACCATTCTGAGTGTGTCTTTTCATGTTGTTTATGGTTTCCTTTGCTGTGCCAAAGCTTTTAAGTTTCATTAGGCCCCATTTGTTTATTTTTGGTTTTATTTCCATTTCTCTAGCAGGTGGGTCCAAAAAGATCTTGCTGTGATTTATGTCATAGTGTTCTGCCTTTGTTTTCCTCTAAGAGTTTGATAGTGTCTGGCCTTACACTTAGGTCATTAATCCATTTTGAGTTTATTTTTGTGTATGGTGTTAGGAAGTGCTCTAATTTCATTCTTGTACATGTGGCTGTCCAGTTTTCACAGCACCACTTATTGAAGAGGCTGTCTTTTCTCAGTTGTATATTCTTGCCTCCTTTATCAGAGATAAGGTGACCATAGGTGCATGGGTTTATCTCTGGGCTTTCAATCCTGTTCCATTGATCTATATTTCTGTTTTTGTGCCAGTACCATACAGTCTTGATGACTGTAGCTTTGTAGTATAGTCTGAAGTCTGGGAGCTTGATTCTTCCAGCTCCATTTTTCTTTCTCAAGATTGCTTTGGCTATTTGGGGTCTTTTGTGTTTCCATACAAATTGTAAAATTTTTTGTTCTAGTTCTGTGAAAAATGCCATTGGTAGCTTGATAGGGATTACACTGAGTCTACAGATTGCTTTAGGTACAATAATCATTTTCACAATGTTGATCCTTCCAATCTAAGAGCATGGTTTATCTTTCCATCTGTTTGTATTATCTTTGATTTCTTTCATCAGTGTCTTATAATTTTCTGCATACAGTTCTTGTGCCTCCTTAGGTAGGTTTATTCCTAGGTATTTTATTCTTTTCATTGCAATGGTAAATGGGAGTGTTTCCTTAATTTCTCTTTCAAATTTTTTGTTGTTAGTATATAGGAAAGCAAGAGATTTCTGTGTGTTAGTTTTATATCATGCTACTTTACCAAATTCATTGATTAGCTCTAGTAGTTTTCTGGTGGCATCTTTAGGATTTTCTATGTATAGCATCATGTCATCTGCAAACAGTGACAGTTTTACTTATTGTTTTCCAGTTTGGATTCATTTTATTTCTTTTTCTTCTCTGATTGCCATGGCTAGGACTTCCAAAACTATGTTGAATAATAGTGGTGAGAGAGGGCAACCTTGTCTTGTTCCTGATCTTAGAGGAAATGCTTTCAGTTTTTCTCCATTGAGAATGATACAACATGCATTTTGCATCATGGTACCAAGTGAGGAAATCACACCTAGAACTTAGAATAACCCTGTCTTGGCATCATAAACAGGGCACTGATATTAACTAAGTTAAACACACTAGTAAGAAACTGGGCTAATATTTACCAAAAGACCACTGCAAAGCTGGAGTAGAAATTCCGAATGACATTCAATAAATGGATTAGTATGTTTGTGCTGGATTTACAAAGTATATTTTGGCACTCCTTGTCATTGAAATGTCAGTAAGCACTACAGTACCAATAGGCCTGCTTCAAACTTCTTCCCAATAGCTAGAATTGAGGTTTTTGCTTAGAATGTTATTTTGTGGTTTGAGGCTTTGACAAACTAACTTGGAAGCACAGCACAATTTCTTTGAAATCTTGTAGTTTAAAGTGGCATTGACAATTGCACCTTCACTATTCCACTTTCTCTCCTAACTCTGCATGTTCTTGTTAAGAAAGAAACAATACTGGCTGAAGTGAGCATTAGAAAGGAAGTAACATGTTCTAAGACAGGGGCTGGGGTAAAAGTAAGAGGAAACTACGATCTAATGCCATGTTTCTTAGGCTCACATAATTTGAGTTAGAAAATAGTTTAACAGTCAGCTAATACATTTCCTAATTTTACAGATATTCTAGGAAGTGAAGTCACTCCGCACAGAGACAAGATAAAAGCCTATCCAACAGGTCTACTGTTAGTTATTTCTCAGTCTTACCTGGTAGATCACCAGACTGGTTGACACTGATATTTCCTCGTCTCTGCCACTCAGCAGGCTTTCTAAAGGGGAAAGATACTGGCTGTGGCTGGCAGCAGTGTCTCTTCGTCCCTCTGCATGACACTGTCTTCCTTTTCCAAGGGATTTTGCTGGGAGAATTCCACGGCTCCCCACCAGTGTAGAGCCAGTGCTTCAGGGAAACACAGAGTAACTTGTGTTTATCAAAAACAAAGACCTGGAGTTCTCAGATAGGGAAGGCAGTTTAGGGAGGGGTTAAGAGCACAGACTTTGGTGTGAATCACATGGATTGTTGTGTGAGATTGTTCAAATTATTTTTAAAGTAATAATTGGTTTGGTCTCATAATATCAAGTAAAGACTTTTCCGTGTGTAAATTACTTGATGTAGTATCTGTTAAAAAATATTATCCATTGTTACTATATAATCAAATAGGATTACCCCACCTCAATGTTTCTTTTCTTTACCAAACCTAACTGTGATCTGATAGCCTTTCATTTTACTGATTCACAATGAAAAAAAAAAAAAAGGATATTTGTACAGCTAACAAATTTGTTGAGGCAACCAGGTTTTCGTGTATCAAATATAAAGTATTTAAAAAACATCATTTCAGAATCAATACCATATTGTTATTCAAGTTCTGTGTCATATTTATATGGGGCCACAGGCTTTTCAAAGAATTATGGGCTTGAAAAATAACAGCAATGGAGCTACATAACCTGTATGCTGGTGATGGCAGTGACCCATAAGTATTTGGAGTTAGTGAGATGGCTTTTTCCACCTCTTTACCCTTCTGTACACCATTTTGATGGCTTGTTTGTTTGTTTTTTCAAGCAAGCTGGATTCAAAGGACTGAGAGCCATATGTCTCATTGATAACGGCTCTTGAAGACTCAATGTAACAGCTGAATCAGGAAAAGTGATGTGGTAAGAGAGAAAAGTCTGATAATCACTGAATCAATCAATGTCAAGTATCTTTGCTTCCTGTACTGAAACCAGAGAAATGTTATGTTGGAATATTATATAAATAAATTATTTTCCTTCATGTATTTTTAAAGATCTCTTTTTAACATCTTTATTGGAGTATAATTGCTTTACAATATTGTATTAGTTTCTACTGTATAACAAAATGAATCAGCTATATGTTTTAAAGATATTTTGATGAATGAATTATTAAATTCCTGAATGAAGGTAAGGAAGATGGAACAAATTTATTCTTCTCTATAAGATGTGTTTGGACATGCTGCAAAATGAATGGCTCTCAGCCTTCAGAAAGTGTGTTCTTCCCCCACGGTGTGCCTCTCTTTTGCTGTGATGCCACATGTGACACAAAACACAATTAGCCTTTCAGTTGGGCTCTGCATTTTTCTGATTTTCTAACAACTGGGTGTCAGATATCTCAATGTATAACCAACCACTCACAACAAGATTATACATTAGACTCTGTGCTATCTATTTTTATGAAAGATTTCTGAAAGCTAAAAGGAATAAATTAACTCTGCCAAATCTGTGATAAAGTTTCTTGCTCTGATTGTTAATAATATTTCCATGACTGTACAGTTAATACCCATCAAGGAAAAGACCACTTACAGTATCTTAAAAGGCGGACACTGATAGTTATATAACATACATTTGATTCTTGGTGCTATATAGTCATATTTGCTGTAGACTAAATATTATGGTAGTATCTAATAGCAAGCTGTAAAATAACTATTAGAGTAAATCTTTTTGAATGCAATGTAAACACAAACCAACAATGCAAAACCAGGTATAGAAGTTTTTTTAAAATTCTCAGATTTTAACAATCTGATGCCTGTTTTCCTCTGAGTGGTATTTTAGTGTTAACACTTCTGTGTCCATACTTTGTAGAAATGTATAGGCTGGTGAATGTTTGGGAGTAGAGATGTTGTCTGTCTTTTTCACCATTAACTTCACCACTGAGGAAAATGGCTGGCACAAAGATACTCAAAAGATACCTATTTATTATTAAATAAACAGTACATATCAAAAATTGTGGAACATGTATAATAATGTATATTTTATTTTTTAATTAATTAATTTTTATTGAGGTAACATTGACTTATAACATTATATAAACTATATTATATATATAATGTATACAACATTATATTTCTACTTCTGTATACCTTATAACATGCTTACCACCCAAAATTTAGTTTCTATCTGTCACCATACAGTTGAATTCCTTTACTCATTTACTAGCGGTTACTCTCTGCCACTACTCTGTTCTCTGTATCTACTTGTTTGTTTTTATTTGGTTTGGTTTGTTCATTTATTTTGTTTTGTTTCTTTGTTTATTAGTTTTTGTATTCCACATATGAGTGAAATCATACAGTAATTGTCTTTCTCCATCTGACTTATTTCACATAGTATAATACCCTCAAGGTCCATCCATGTTGTGACAAATGGCAAGATTTCATCTTTTTTTATGGAGATATATATATATATATATATATATATATATATATCCTTTCATCCCATAATGGCACTTAGGTTGTTTTTATATCTTGGCTATTATAAGTACTGCCTCAATGAACATGGGGGTGCAGATATCTTTTTGGATTAGTGTTTTCATATTCTTTGGATAAGTACCCAGAAGTGGGATAGCAGGGTCATATGGTAGTTCTGTTGTTAATTTGGGGAGTCATCTCCATACTGTCTTCCATAGTGGCTGGACAAATTTACATCCCTAGCAACAGTGCATGAGAGTTTTGATAATAGTCATTCTGAGAGGTGTGAGGTGATATCTCATTTTAGTTTTGATTTTTATTTCTCTAATAATTAGTAACGTTGAACATCTTTTCATGTGCCTGTTAGTCATCTGTATGTCTTCTTTGGAAAAATATCTATCCAGCTCCTCTGCCCATTTTCTAATTGGGTTGTTTGTGGTTTTATTATGGGGTTATATGAGTTCTTTAGATATTTTGGATATTAACCCCTTATCAGATATATTATTTGAAAATATCTTCTACCATTCAGTAGGTCGTCTTTTCATTTTGTTGGTGATTTCCTTTGCTGGGAAGAAGATTTTATTTTGATGTAATCCCATTTGTTTATTTTTTTATTTTTTATTTAAAAAAAATTTTTTTAAGACTTAAATTTATTTATTTATTTTTGCTGTGTTGCATCGTCGTTTCTGTGTGAGGGCTTTCTCTAGTTGTGGCAAGCGGGGGCCACTCTTCATCGTGGTGCGTGAACCTCTCACTATCGCGGCCTCTCTTGTGGTGGAGCGCAGGCTCCAGACGCGCAGGCTCAGTAGTTGTGGCTCACGGGCCTAGTTGCTCCGTGACATGTGGGATCCTCCCAGACCAGAGCTTGAACCCGTGTCCCCTGCATTAGCAGGCAGATTCTCAACCACTGTGCCACCAGGGAAGCCCCGATTTGTTTATTTTTGCTTTTGTTTCCCTTGCCTGAGGAGACATTTCTAGAAAGCTATTGCTAAGACCAATGTCAGAGTGTACTGCCAATGTTTTCTTCTAAGAAATTTATAGTTTCTGGTCTTACATTCAAGTCTTTAACTCATTTGGAGTGAATTTTTGTGTATGGTGTGAGATAGTGGCCCAGTTTCATTTTTTTGCATGCAGTTGTCCAGTTTTTCCAGTGCCATTTATTGAAGAGAATATCCTTTCTCCATTGTATGGCCTTTGCTCCTTTATTATAAATTAACTGTCCATATAAGTGTGGGTTTATTTCTGGGCTGTCAATTCAGTTCCACTGATGTATGTATCTGTTTTTCTGTCAATACTGTGCTGTTTTGATTACTATGGCTTTGTGATGTAGTTTGAAGTCAGGAAGTGTGATACCTGCAGCTTTGTTCTTTTTTCTCAAAGTTGCTTTGGCTATTCAGGATCTGCTGTGGTTCCATATACATTTTAGGATTTTTGGTTCTATTTCTGTGAAAAATGTCCTTGGTATTTTGATAAGGATTTCATTGAATCAGTAGACTGTTTTAGGTAATATGGACATTTGACAATGTTAATTCTTCCAATCCATGAGCACAGAATATCTTTCCATTTATTTGTGCCTTCTTCAATTTCTTTCAACAATGTCTCATAATTTTCAGTGTACAGGTCTTTCACCTCCTTGGTTATATTTAATTCTAGATATTTTATTCTCTTTGTTGCAGTTGTAAATGGGATGGTTTTCTTAATTTCTCTGATAGCTCATTGTCAGCATATAAAAATGCTACAGATTTTTGTATATTGATTTTATATCCTACAACTTTACTGTATTTGTTTTTTATTTCTAATAGTTTTTTTGGTGGAGACTTCAGGATTTTCTATTTATAAAATCTTATCTGCAAACAGTGACAGTTTTACATTTTCTTTTTCAGTATGGATGCCTTTTATTTATTTTTCTTGCTTAATTGCTCTGACTAGGACTTCCAATACTATGTTGAATAGGAGCAGCAAGAGTGGGCATCCTTGTCTTTTTCCTGATCTTAAAGAAATAGCTTTCAATTTTTCACCATTGAGTGTGATGTTAGCTATTGGTTTTCACACATGGCCTTTATTATGTTGAGGTATGTTCCTTCTATTCTCTCTTTATTGAAAGTTTTTATCATAAATGGATAATGAATCTTGTCAAATGTTTTTTTCTGTATCTTTTGAGATTATGGTATGTTTTTTATCATTTATTTTTTTAATGTAGTGTTTCATGTTGATTGAATTGTAGACATTGAACAATCTTTGCATCCCTGGAATAAATCCCCCTTGATCATGGTGTATGATCCTGTTGGTGTATTGCTGAATTTGGTTTGCTAATATTTTGTTGAGGATTTTTGTATCTGTGTTCATCAGAGACATTGGCCTGTAATTTGTGTGTGTTTGTGTTGTCCTTATCTGGTTTTGGCATGAGGGTGATGTTGCCCTCATAAAATGAGTTAGGAAGTACTCCCTCCTCTTCAATTTTTTGGAATAGCTTGAGAAGTATAGGTATTAAGTCTTCTTTGAATGTTTGGTAGAATTCAATGGTAAAGCCATCTGGTCCTGAATTTTTGGTTTGGGGGAGCTTTTTGATTACTGTTTCAACCACTGTACTAGTGTTTAATTTAGATTTTCTATTTCTCCAGTCTTGAAAAGTTGTATGATTCTAAGATTTGTCTATTTCTTCTAGGTTGTCCAATTTGTTGTATAGCTGGTCATAATATTCTCTTATAATCTTTTGTGTTTCTGTGGTCCAACCAAGTTGACTCAAAATTAACCATCACAAGTCCACTCCTTATCATCTTGACACCCTCATGCATCTCCTTAAACAACATTTAATCTCCCAATAAAGACAATAACTAGGTCTTACTTTTGCCTATCATGATACAACTATCCCATGTACAACAAAAAGCGCATTTATCTTTTCCCCAGAAGAAGATGCAAAGTCATTGGATAATGTTTACTCTTCTCCTTGATATCTTGTAACAAACATAATGTAAAGCTAACAATACTTAAATACTATGATATAAATTCAATACATCTGATGTGACATAAGGGTTAAAAGAGTGAAGAAAACAACAATATTTGCATTAAACCTATACACACAAAATATTGATAACAAAATAAGGAAATATTACTCATGACAATGACAGTCCTCATTTTGGTAACTGGTTACATGGCTGTGGTTGTAGCTGGTACTTACAACTACCTTCTTCCATTACCCACTCTGTATTCCCTTTGCCTTCAGCAAGCACCTTAGCTGCTTGTGGTTCTTTACCTGGTGGGTGACCAAAACCTTCATTCTTAAAGGGTCAAGGCCATTGGAATCCCTCCCTGAATTGGGTTGTCATAGTTTTCCATTGACCTTAGTCACAGGGCATGGCAATATTAAGATGCCCTAATTCCAGACGTACTCTTACTTACCTACATTGTGGAATAGCAGTCCACTTTCCCCTTCATAGTCAGGCTCAGCCAGCACAGTAACTCCCTTCTTTGCCTATTGATTCAAAGGTATGAGGAGCCCAAAGTGGTCAGGCAACAGTCTAAACTTGCAGTTCAATGGAATCGTTGTGTCTCCTTATGGAAATATGCCTCCCTTTGGAACTAATCCCTCTAAGCCAGTAAAGCATAAAGTCATGAGACCAGAAAGCAAAAATTTTGCTTGTGTTTCACTAGGAGTAATAGTGAGTGGTGCCATTCCCATTTCTGTCACTTGATTTTTGGACCTGTGAATCCTGGCTATGAGTGAAATAGCACCCTGTACTGGATACTAATTCAGTGCATATACAGCCTCCTGTAAGGTTGGTCCTGACTGAGCCCCTGCTTCACAATTTCTTCATAAACTCAGAGACTAAGTTAAATTATCCCCATTGTAACTTACAGCTTTTAGGGTCCTATATCATGACTGTATTATACTTCATGCTTCTTAGATTAAAAAGATTATAATGTTTACTTGTTATAAAAGAATTTTGGGATCTTTTTTCTTTAAAAGGAATTACCCCCAAATCTTCAAGTATTTGCAGCCTAGCCTTAAGAGGAGAAAAATATTGACTTCCTAAATGGGATTCTCAATGATTTTCATCACATTATTAATGGAACATTCAACTAATCTAACCTGTTACAGAGAAAGGATCAGTATAAGACCTTCAGAAAAAAAAAAAAAAAGAAGAAAATGCAGCTATTATATATTTTCAACCTTAATGTTTAGAAGTGGGTAATGATAGTTCTTTGGCTTGCATTTCCATTTTAGCTCTTTAAAGTTTACTGGAGGATGCAAATTATGCCATCAAGCCATCTTGTGCTCTTTAGGGCTTTGTGATAAAATAATTAAACAAAAAACGTTTCTCTCCAAAAACATATTGATTGTGGCATAATTCTCCCTTCCTTCAAATGTTAGAATCTGAATTCCTTAGGTCAGGATATATTCCAATATGACAGAAATACATGAACATGAAACTTCAAAAAAATAATGAGTGTAAGAAAGGATGATAATTAAGGGAAAAAGGAAGAAGGAAAGGGGAAAAGGTGAGTTACTATGCTGTTACTCTAAGAAATATTTATATTTTATAATAATTTCAAAAGCAAAATTGACTGCAATGATAATTTAGAGGAAACAAATAATGGGGAAAGAAACGATATGGCCTTCAAGAGCGGCTCTGGGCAAGGTTACTAAGTCTGGCATCAAGCTTGAAGACATCTCAGAACCCTCAGTCTTCCATCTGTTATCCATTGCAGCAGACTTGTGGTGATGGGAAATGGAATTTCTATACTGTTCACCCAGGGTTCTGACTTACTTCAGATACAGCTAGTTATTCACCCCATATCTAGCCTTCTCTTTTTCTTAGTAATGAAACTTTGATTTTATTCTATGGAAGTTGCATATACAAATAAATAGTAAATTCTCCAATCTTCCTTGAAGCTAAGTGTGGTACTTGACCAGCCACTGAATTGTGGTAAATTCCGGCCATTGAGTTATAAGCAGACCTGTTTGTTAGCATTAATTTCCTAACTGCCAAGTTCAGTAGGTCCATTTCCTATATGTTGGCTCTGAAGCGATTCACCTTATTTTGTTTTTTATTTATCCTGAAACTCTGTCCTTCCTTTGCTTTCAAAACAAAATTCTGTATTTTCTTCCCTAACATTTCAGCAACTCCTTTCAACTTCTACTGCCACTACTTTAGTTAAGATCTGAGTAATCGCTAATCTATGCTATAGCAACAAATTCTTAATTAATCTTGCAGCCTCCAATTCAAATGTAACTTCGGTTTGTTATGCACAGAATCACCTTATTTTCTCTAATCACTTTAAATTAGTACAGTTTGAGGCTGATACTATGAGGCAGAGAGTTAGAGAATAATTATTATTACTGTGACTGTATTCTCAGGATGACATAGACAAGTAGATTTCAGGAACAGGGGGACATGACAAGAAATAAACATTTAAACTCATGCATATGTGGTCAATTAATTTGAAGTCAAATAGTCTCTCCAATATACTGTGTTGGGAAAACTGGAGAGCCACATGCAAAAGAATGACACTGGACCCCTATCTTATACCATACACAAAAATCAACTGACAATAGATTAAAGAATTGAACATAAGACCTGAGACAGTAAAACTCCTAGAAGAAAATATGAGGCGTAAGTTCCTTGCCATTGGTCTTGGCAATGATTTTTTTGGATCCGACATCAAAAGCAAAGACAACAAAAGCAAAAATAATCAAACGGGATTACATCAAACTAAAAAGCTTCTGCACAGCAAAAGAAAACACAAAATGACAACCTACAGAATAAGAGAAAATATTTGCAAGCCACATATCTGATAAATTGTTAATATCCCAAAATAGAAACTCATACAACACAATAGCCAAAATCCAAACAATCTGAGTTAAAAATGGGCAAAGGACCTGAATAGAAATTTTTCTAAAGAAGATATACAGATGGCCAACAGGTATATGAAAAGATGCTCAATCTCACTAATCATCAGGGAAATGGAAATCAAAACCACTATGAGGGGCTTCCCTGGTGGCGCAGTGGTTGAGAGTCTGCCTGCCGATGCAGGGGACAAGGGTTTGTGCCCCGGTCCGGGAAGATCCCACATGCCGCAGAGCAGCTGGGCCCGTGAGCCATGGCCGCTGGGCCTGCGCGTCCAGAGCCTGTGCTCCGCAACGGGAGAGGCCACAGCAGTGAGAGGCCCGCATACCGCAAAAAAAAAAACCCAAAAACAAACAACAAAAGAACCACAATGAGATATCACTTCACACCCGTTAGGATGCCAAATCAAAAAGACAAGCGATAACTACTGCTGGCAAGGAGAAAAGTAAATGTCTGTACTGTTGGTGGGAACATAAACTGGTACAGCCGCTATGGAAAACAGTATGGAAGTTCCTCAAAAAATTAAAAATATAACTGTCATATGATCCAGCAATTCCACTTCTGGGTATATATCCATAAAAAGCAAAATCACTATCTGGAAGAGATATGTGTACCCCTACGTTCATTGCAGCATTACTCACAATAGCCAATATATGGAAACAAACTAAGTGTCCATCAACAGCTGAATAGATATACAATAGAATATTACTCAGCCTTAAAAACAAAAAAGGAAATCCTGCCATTTGTGAAGACAAGGATGAATCTTGAAGGCAGTATGCTAAGTGAAGTAAGCCAGATAAAGAAAGACAAATACTGCATGGTATCATTTATATGTGGAATCTAAAAAAGGTGAGCTGATAGAAACAGAGAGTAGAAAGTTGTTGCTGAGCCTGAAGGGTGGGGGAAATAGAGAGAGGTTAATGAAAGGGTACAAACTTTCAGTTATAAGATGAATAAGGTTTGAGGATATAATGTAAAGTGTGGTGACTATAGTGATAACATTATATTGTATAACTGAAATTTGTTAAGAGAGTAGAACTTACATGTTCTCACCAAAAAAAAAAAAAAAAGGTAAACATGTGAGATGATGAATGTGTTAATTAACTTGATGGAGAGAATCCTTTCAAAGGTACACATATGTCAAATCATCATGTACACTTTAAATAACTTACAAATATTATGTGTAAATTATATCTTAATAAAGCTGAAAAAATTTAAATGAATAAATAAATAAACCTAGCTATAATGTGCCATGGGAGGATAGAGGGAAGAGTGACTCTTGGAGATGATAGGAAAATTCATCAAAGATTGGATAACGTTAAGGTCAGTCTTAAAGGATGCGTATGAGTTTGAAAGGCAGAAGGGAAGAACTCATCAGTAGAAAGAAAAACGAGCAAAATTGCAGAGGCATTAACGTGTACCAGTATTTGGAGAATGCCAAGCAAGTCCATGCGATTGGACTTTTCAGTGGTAGGGAGAAAAGCACGGAAGGTCATATAGGCCACAGTCTTCAAACTAGCCTGTGGCTACAGAAGAAAATTTCCCAAAGGTGAACTGGCATGGGTGACCTTTTTGGTAATCAATTTTTAGATATTTTTTTGCTAACGTGTTTTTAATTACTTGCCGTTTTAGCCTAAGTATTTTTTTTTTTTTGGCCAAGTGATGTGGCATATAGGATATCCTAGTTCCCCGACCAGGGATCAAACTCACACCCCCTGCAGTGGGAATGCAGAGTCTTAACCACTGGACCGCCAAGGAAGTCCCAATTTCTAGATACTTTACTTAACTCCTAAACATACTCTTCTAAAACTCCTTCAGAATGTCTCTGTTTTTTAGAAGTCATGCCTAATTTTCTTTCTCATCTTCCTTTTACAATAGACCTTCTCCCACTTTACAAAGGAGAGGCAAAGCTCTTACACAGTTTACACAGTTTACTTCAGTTTACACAGTAAACTGAATTTTACTGTGGCTAACTTCCCAGGGGTACAAATCCACTGGTCACTGAACAAAGAGACTATATATATATGATGTGTGTGTGTAAATAAAAATGCTGTATTCTTGTCAATGTTGAGATGTTCAGCATTTTGGGTGAGGCAAGATTACTTAATTTTTATTTAATGACTTTATCTTATCCGTCTCTGGATGATTATGAAAGAAAGCATGGCTCCAGAGACTGTGTCTCATGAGAGTAAAGCAAAGATTTTATTATAAGAAATGCTGAAGGTTGTGATGCTTTATTTTATCCAAATGACACACTGGTAGCAAGACTGATCTATTTATCTATCTGTCCACTTATCCTTCCGTTTATCACTTATCTCTCATGCAACTATCTTAGAATTCAGAAGGGAGATGATTACGGTAAAAATACGAATTTATATGTTTATTTGAATTGAAAAATAAAGACAGGATTTCTTACAGAAAGTCTGATTTGACAATGAGGGCTGGCTTTGCTAATTAGGTCATATGGTAGACATTTACCATAAACTGAATGAGCTAAGTCTGTAACTCCAAAGTTCTGACAAAGACATATTTAAGATACATCAGATTAAAGCACTTTACTTTATCAAAATTTATTGTAAGGGCCAAGTTTTATTAAAATTAGCGATAGCTAAATTTTCCCAAACCTTTCTGTTTAACTAAGTGCCTCTAAGTGAAAGAGTAAGAGAATTAGTAATTGTCACTGAATAAGTTTGGGTAAAATCTATTTTTCATATGTTCCAGAAACTGAAAAGTGAAGAAGGACTCTGTGTGATAGCCATGTAAACAGCAGCTAATTGTGCCGTGTAGATCTCCTTCCAAGAGCAGACCTGCTGTGAGCAGTGTAGTTAGCAGATGCCTCCAGCTGCCACATCTCCATTTCTACTGTGATGTTCACAAGAGGTCATGCTTTCCCTAGGCTGCTCACAGCCAGTGACTGAGCCTGGCAGAGTGACTAGAGCTGGGCCATTTCTGCCAACACCAGACTCTCCCAACAGTCATCTTTGCTCTGGGGCTGCCTTCTGACCTAAGACTTTCTCAGGGCTGTTCTGTATCCTGAGGTCCTTCAAACCCAGTTTCCTTTCCTTCCACCTCTTAGGTTTAGATTTGCATTGTAGTCTGAAGCCTTTCTCTGTTCCTCGCTCCTCTATCTCTTGTAGGTATATCCTATATAAATCTTTGACGTTTCTAATGTTGTCTTGGTGTCTGTGTCCTTATCTGACCAACTCTAATGCTAGGGCATCAAATCCTTTTCAGATTCTTTGCTTTCAAAAAAATTTGAGAGAGAACCTAATCAAATTGTCCACTCCCCAATAAGTGAAAAATAAATTTTGTTAATAAATCTGGGATTGGGCTAATCGGCGTTAAGAGTAATCTCATACCCTGTTTGGGATGAATTCAGGAATTCAGACCAAGGTCAATTGTTGCATAATTAAATAGACACAGGGATTGGTTCAAGATGGGCATACATTCCAATCTGGAGAAATGATACACAAGGAGAAGTTTGTTGGGTAGTCTGGGAAAGAGTTTTCCTGTTCTTAAAAATAGGTAACTACTGGAAGACAGTTCCTAGTATCCTCCGGATGCTCTGTATGTGGATATGAAACCAAAAATCATCATTTTCACTCGGTGAGGAAAGCAAGCAGAGGAAAGGCCAGCAAGTGAAGTGCTCAACGAACAAGGGAACTGCAGGGGGGCAGAGGTGGGGTGATCTGAATAAGTAAGTTGATCCTAAAGCCCACCCCTTCTTCTGGACCTCCTAATTAAGGGAGGATATATTTCCTCTCTGATTAAACCTCTTAGGGTCAATTTTCCTATGTATTATCATCAATGTGTCCTACTTCCTTTGTCAATGTTAGCCTCCCATTCCTCTACTTAACATCGGAACCTGTCCTGAATCCAGTGTGGGCCAGTCCCCTCCCACGTGGAGTGGATCCTGTTCTGCATCCCCAGTTCCTTGGGCTGCTCTCCTGAAAATGGCATGCAGTTATTTTTCTAGCCTTTGGGCACTGCCTCTGTCTGAAGCCTCCCACTTCTAATCTTTTTCTAGAATGAGACCAGTTTGGATGTGGATACCAGCCTGAATCAAAGCCAACTTCGTGACTGTTTGCTGCATTTTCTGCTGCAGAGTTCATTTCCCCAGCTACACCTGTCTCTAGCCTCTACAACTTCCATATCAGCCAACACCTTGAGTTTCAGTGGATGGCTAAGATTTCAGAGATTATGGCTCCAACAGGAATATAAAATAAGTAACTTTTAAGCTTATTCTCCTAGGTAATTTTCACAAATATATAGTTGTGTACAAACACATATTATGCAACCTCTCTCTATATGCACATAAATATGTATCTCTCTATATGTATCATATGTGAACATTTCTTACTAGGATATGCCCAGTACGTTATGGGTAGACCAATCAGAATGGAGAACAGTAAGAAACAGAGTGAATGCAGGTAACTTCCAGGCCCCAACTATCTCTTGAGCTAACACTTTCACTTCTGAAATTTGGGGGCAGTCTAGGAAAGGTTCCAGGGGAGAGGCCAGCAAGGTGATTGGAGGCCTATGGCAGGGGCTATTATCAATTGTTATCAAAGTAATCAAATATTATAATGGCCAGTATGGCTGGATTAGTTCAAATCATCCTGAATATCAACTCTGGTTATGACAATTTGCAGGCTTTTCTTCAAGTTGTGAACAATTCCACTGATGTTATTATTTATACTCCAGCCTTTTCCTTCTCCCTGTTCTTCTGCTGTTCCTAGCTTGCAAATATCCTCCAGTGTCCTCACCTTTTTCACTTACTATCAAGGAAGTCATAAAACCATACTGATTACATCCTTAATAAGTTCATGCTATCTAACCTCAGTCTTTTCTGGTAATTGCTCACAGTTCCTAAAAAACAAAAATTTGGATAAAGTTAAACTACTTATCTTGAGACCTTTTCTCTCATTCACTGTACTCCAGACACCCTGGCTGTCTTTAACTTCTTTTTGTGCATCAAGCTTTTTCCCACCTCAGGACCTTTGCATGTGCTGCTTCACTCAGCTGCATCTACTCCCCTTTGCCTACTTGGCTAATTCTTATTTTCTGGGTCCTCAGTAGTCCTTCCCTGTTTACTCAACTTAAAATAGAGGCTCCACATTATTCTCTCTATTGGTGGTTATGTTACATCATAGCACTTGTCGCTGTTTGTAATTGTGCATTGTTATGGGTTGAATTTTGTCCCCCACCAAAGAAGGTATGTTGAAGTCCTAACCCCCACTACCTCAGACTGTGCTCTTATTTTAAAATAGGGTCATTATAGAGGTAATCAAATTAAAATGAAGTCATTAGGGTGGGCCCTAATCCATTATGACTAGTGTACTTGTGAAAAGAGGAAATTTGGACTCAGAGACACTAATGACGAAAACTATATGAAGACACACAGAAAGAAGATAGCCCAGTGACTGCAGTGGCACATCTACAATCCAAGGAACACCAAGGATGGCCAGCAAACAGCAGAAGCTAGAAGAGGCAAGGAAGTATTCTCCCCTAGAGCCATCAGGGAGAGGACAGCCCTGGTGACACCTTGATTTCAGACTTCCACCCTCCAGAACTGAAAGACTAACAATTTCTATTGTTTTAAGCCACCTAGTTTTTGATACTTTATTATGGCAGCCCTAGAGCCTAACACACGCATTAAATAGACACTTAATTTTTATTTATGCATGATGTCTACCTCCTCATTAGAGTTTTAGCTTACTGAAGGCAGGTTATGTTTATTTTATTTAGCATTACCATTTACAACAGCACAGATGATGGTATCTGGCACCTATGAACAGTGGAATATTTGTGGAATTAGTGAATTACTGTTATGACTGGATGCACGGATGATGGATATTTGAATGCAAAGTGTTTCAAAAGATTTGAGAATCTCAGATTGCTTAAATAAACCACTTAGAAGCAATAATAATTTAACCTTAAAATCAGTAATCATAATACTTCAAGTAGGAAGAGAAAATTGTTTTTGCATAATTAACAAATGCCTAATTTAACCAGCTCTGATTAGCTCTTTAATTGCATGTTCTGGGATGATTTGCCTTAAAATGAGAAAGCATTGTTCTTCTGATCTTACCGAAACATTACCCTAACTGTCATGTTTAGAATAAAAAATACAAACAGTGTCTCCGATCTCCATGACTTACATTAAAAGAAATATAAACAGGAACTGTGGACATTCAATTTTTCTGTTTTGAACATATGTAATTATAGCCTTAAAGAACTGCACTAGCCAAAGTGGTGGTAAACACACACAAATACCTGTCCTATTTTAAAGGATCTCATCGCTCAAGAACCTTTTGAACATGAACATAAATACATTTTCAAACCTGGGGAAAGTGTAATACACGAAAAGAAGGGAGGAAGATAAGCAATAGTATGCATGCAGTTGGCTTCTGCTGCAATGATTTTTAATTCATATGTCTTTCCACTAATTACCATACACATTCACACACTACACATGTGTACGCACACATCCACACACACACACATCCATGTACATAAGTACGACCTTAAATGTGTATCCATATCTATCTATATTCACACGCATACATCATATTCTGAACCTTTCTTAATACACCTTAGTAACTATGACCATTAGCATGCTTTATCTCAGGATATCCTGAATTCATGGATGGACTGAAAGTTTCAAGTATTTGGGCAAGTAACAAAGGAAAGCTGATGTAGAATTTAGTATTTTTTTAAAGTAAGTAGTCAAAGTCAGCTGTGTATGATTTATTCTAGTACTTCCCAGCAATGTAGATCTGGCACGTTAATTCCCCCTTTCCACAGATGGGAAACTGGGGCCTAGAATACTTAACTAACAAGTTCAGAATTTTAAATGCTAAAATGCTTCTTCTTCTTCTTTTTCTTTTTTACAGTATGCTCAGTACTTAATTCTACCTCTAACAACTCTAAGAGTTTATCCAAAGCCATTATTAACACAGAAGAACATTATTTCTACATTTGTAAGCTAGACGTCAGAATTGGGTTGCCAGAAAAAAATCTGTTTCCAGACAACTTCTATTTCTCTCTGAAGTTAGGCTGTTCATGGTTCACGTTGCTATACCCCTACATCTGATGTGTAAAAGCTAGAAATTAAGGAACTTTTCTTGATCGTTATATTATCTATGAGTTGATCAGTACCTAATTGTTGCATGTTTCTATTTCACATTATGTAGCGATCAAATTGATTCTTCCGTTTAGGAAAGAAGCCTATGCTGTAAGGTAGGTCTCTCTGGGAAAAGTCCTAAGATCCGGTTTCTATCTTTTATGTTTAACGTGTGCACTTAATATATACAGACCTTTACATAAATTATTTTATGCAGTACTATGTTAGTAAAGTACTATTATTAGTCTTTTTATAGAACAGGTAAAGCAGGGTGGATCAGGGCACAGATTCTGGACTTCTGGTTTTCACCAACCAGTGTAATTTCAAAAGAACTACAGGGAGATGAAATGATGGTGTATTAGTCAGGGCTCTTCAGAGAAACATAACCAATAGGATGTGTGTGTGTATAATTTATTATATATAATAAAGGTATCATAAAATTTATATTATATCATAAATATTATATATAATAAATATACAATTATTATAAGGAATTGGCTCACACAATTATGGAGGCTGACAAGTCCCAATATCTTCAGTCAGCAACCTGGAGACCCAGGAGAACTGATGGTGTAGTTCCAGTTCGAAGGCCAGCGGGCTCAACTTCACCAGTCCCCAAATCTGGGAAAGCTATAGACCAAGGAAGAGTTAGTGTTTCAGTCCAAGTCCAAAGCCAGAAAAATAGCCAGTGTCCTAGTTCAAAGGCAATGAGGCAGCAGGAGTTTCCACTTTTTAGTTCTATCCAGGCATTCAGCTGATTGCATGAGGTCACCCACATTAGGAAGGGCAATCTGCTTTACTCAGTGTATGGATTTAAACGCTAATCTCATCTGAAACACCCTCATGAAAACACCCAGAATAATGTTTGACCAAATATCTATCTGGCCACCCTGTGGCCCAGTCAAGTTGACACATAAAATACAATTAAATTTTATTTTAATAAGTACGGACATTTCAATTATCATTACCTCATAAAGGAAGCATATTCATGACTTTAAAAATGACTTTAAATAGGACACAATTTCAAAACAATTCATGAAGAGAATTAAGTTTGGCTATATAAAAACTACAGTAATTATCTTTCATTTTCTCATTTTAATGTGGACCAAATAAAACTGCCAAGATGAAATGAGTCAGAAAATCGAGATTTGGAGGCTACAGGGAGTATGCAAGGGAGTGAAATATTGAGGGGGATGTCCACTGAAATCCAGGGCTGCTGTGACAAAGACCTGCTTTTCTGCAGTTGAGAGTACAAAAGGAGTGATGAAATGGAGAGGGCAACCACCTAAGAGTCATTAGGCCCCTTTGAACTTTTCTTTTCTCACATGACAAAGGCTGACTGAGATACTGTTAAGAACTGGTTGTCAAATGCCCTGATTCTAGATGTTCAACCTAAGCAGATCTGTGAAATGACAGAAATAAAACAATTTGTCAAAAGCTTAAACCTCAGAGATCTGATGCAATGTGGTGCTGTGGACAGAAAATTTGGAAGTCATACTGTGCTTACCAGGTGGCTCTAGTCATTCTACAGTTGTATGAATTTCATGATTTGTTCCTTTCATTTTCAGAAGAAAAAAAGGAATAATCCTATTTAAAAACAAAGCAACATAAAATAAAACAGCAAATTAAATCCTTTGTAAAATACCTGTGGAGAAGGGAACAAATGGGCCTAATTCTACTGCTTTAACTGTGAATGCTTTTTCGGTACTGTTTGTACGTGAAAGTTTCACTTGAGATGTTATGAAAAAAGTAGCTGCCTTTCAAATGAACATTCTCTGTCACAGGTGTCAGAATTAAGAGGTGCACTGCTAAAGTGAGTCAGCATATAACATGGTAGAGGAGTCCAGGAACAGACTGATCAACTACAAGATCAATTAAGGGCATGTTGGCGTCCAGAGCACCTCCTTCAAGGCTGGTCTGGGAGCTGTGGGAAGATCAAGGTAGCCAGGCCCCAGGAGGCAGGGGTTGAAAAGCTTCTCCTTCAGTGCAGATTTATATATATATTTTTTTCCTTCACTGTGTCAGGTGGAAACACAAATAAAATTGAGAAGAAAATACCAGGGACAAATGGATACATTAATATGATTCTGTTTGTGAAGATTAAAAACTTTCTAGTGACCTGTGTATCAGTTCTAAATAAATTACTGGGTAGCATTGTTTGGGGGGGGAAGTCCCTGCCATCCTTGTTTAGTCTCTATTAAGGAAATCTGTGTCTTTTTAATATTCTTGTGATGTTTTAAGAGCTATAGGTCTCTTCTTGCATGTTCCACAGTAATGTGTTTGTGGGTTTTACTTTTGAATGCTTGCTTTTAGAGAGAAGGACATTACCCCTTACCCTTTTCCTCGATTCTCGACAACCCCAAGGGGGATGATTTAAAGGGAAGGGGTGGGGAAACACCAAAAATGAATTTATTTTATCTAAGCTCTGTAGCAGGATTCATGTTGTCCCTCTGGCAGTTCTTTCTCTTTCCTGTATATGCAATAACAATGTTTTAAAAAAAAATGATAAAGAAGCGAGACTCTTAGACAAAGTATTTATGTAATTATTTGATAACTCTTGTAAATAGGTGGAATATGAATGCTCGGAATATTAAACTTTAATTTATTGACATTGTACATCACTCTGTGTAAATAGGATTGCCGCTGTCAGGTTTTGTGGGTTTGTTTTCCTATAGTCAGTTTTATTTCAGGTCACAGGATCGCTTTTGAAAGTAGAAAACACACTTTCTGCACCGACATCAACACACTTTTCAAAAGAGCTGTCTGCAAAGAAATTTTTTTTTCTTTTTTAATGTCCAAAAGTGGGGAAAAGTGCTATTGCCTATTTTACCAAAACTTGGGAAGGTTGAAATTTCTAAGAGTGGTTCTGAGATTGCTTGGGGGCAGAGGGTGGGGAGTGCAGAGGCTGTGGTAGGACTTTCTAATTTTTCTTTTGTATTTGTATTTGCTAGTCTCTGATTTCTTCAAAACGAAGTGGAATTGACTACTTGCTGTCTTCAGTATTGATGGTGTTTTGAATTGGTGCCTATAGAGATGTATATTCAGAGTTCAAAAGTCAGGTGCTGAGAGCTGGTTTAAAGACAAAAATTCATGAAGTTATATTTTGTGTTATAGTTTTTGATGAGTTCTTTGGTTTTCTGTATTTTTGCCCCCTCTCTTTAAAATATCATTGAAATTTCAATAAATTTTTATTGAAATGTCAAAAAAAAAATTACGGGCATGGGCACTTCAATTTAAATTAAAGGTGTTTAAATGCCATTTTTCACATGCTAACCTGGCTTAAGAGACCTGGAAATCTCCACATCATAGACTAAGTTCATTATTCTTAACTTTCAAATCTTCATGAAACAGTGAGAATACTGAACTTGATCTTTAATGAAACTGGGTGCAGCAGTCCCTCATTACTCCATTCACGTTACAGTATTCATATAGTTGGTTAAACATATTTGTAAAAGAAAGGATCACAGCTTTGTCATTCAATATATCCTTCACATCAGTGTGCTTTGATGGAATCTCAATGTAGTATTTCAATACAGGAATATATTTTATACACTGGGCTCAGTCAAATCTAATGTAAAGGTTGTATTTTCAGTACAGATGTGTGCACTGTCAACTCTAATTTCACAGTCTTGTGCTATTTCTTAGCCAATAAAATTATGATTGACTTCCTATGTAATTATATGTGCTGGACTAATGGTTTATTTATACTTGTAATCTCTAATCCATGTTCCTTCAAGAGCTATTTTTACGTTGGTCCTTTCTTGTTGAAGAATTCTAGGCATAAGAACAGAATATTGTTAATTATATAAGTGTATAGAACTTATACCATCTAAATGAATAAAAATGTAAGCTCATTTTAAAATTATACTGTGGACATAATTACTCTGTCTTCCCCCAACCTCTTCTTTCTTTTGCATAAAGCAGCCCTCTTTGTTTGGAGGATGAACATCTAACATGGGGTCTGAATGAAAGCTGCCATCTTCCTTTGGCAGTAACCTCCCTGCCTGCTGTAATTTGTATAAAAGTGAGAACCTGACCTAGAATATACTGATGATAGCACCCTGGCTCCCAGCTGCAAAGATTGGCCTGGGGCAGGGATGTGGGGAAGAGGGAGTTGGCTGTATCCCAAACCACTTTCCTGGGGATTTTCAAATGAATTGAAGCTGGAAGGGAAGAGCTTTTTCCTTCCTAGCAGCAGAGCTGGGGACTCGTGAGCCAGGAGTTACTAGGAGACATTAATCTAGCCCATGATTCCCCAACTTCAGCGACCTTGCATTTTGGGTCAGACAGTCCTTTGTCGTGGGGGGCTGTCCTGTTTAAGATATTTAGCAGCATCCCTGACCTTTATCAACTAGATGCCAGTGGTACCTTTACCCATAATGTGGTTTCAAAAAATATCTCCAGAATCTATTAAATGGCCCCCATCTGAGAACTACAGAATGAGTCTCATGTATGAGCAGGACTAGGTGGAAGTGAGGTCAACCTATTCGAGCAAAGTAGGAGATAAAGACAGAAGCAGAAATAAACCTGTTCAGAACCAGGTATGCCCAAGTGTACCCTTTTCCTTTTTGGTTATGTAAGTCCATCATTTCCCATTTTTCTAAAGTAGTTTCTTGCTTTTGTCAGGTGGAATAAGAATTCTGAAACAATATCAGAAAAAGAGACAGGAAAACTGGGCCAAAGGCAATAAAAATAATCAATCAATAATAGGGTTTGATCAAGGCATAGATTTAACTGTGAGTTTTGAAAAAAAAGAACTTATAAACCTGTTTAAAGCAAAGAAATTGATTATGAAACAGACGGTCAACAGCACGAGTAGAATCCTAAGAGTTCCAGAGTAATATAAAATTATCTTCAAGGTAGTAGTCTTGGGATGAGGCATAAGAAACGGGGAAAACACATTTATTTGCATCTTCTTGAGATTATACACATGTCCAGTGATAATTTCCTATTTAAAGTGTGTGTCTGTGTGTGGTTCTCTAAAAAAGGAGCACATACTGTTTTCTAGTCAATCAACTGCCAATAATAAAAAGAGAGAAGGGAAAGTACAAACTGTGAACCAGACACGTTAAGTAACATCCCCCAAAATATCTTAAACCTGAACCCACTGACTCTAAAATTCACATGAGTCAACCTCTATGATGATGACTTTCACCCAAGTACAACACAGGAAATAAGTTTCTTTCTTCCTAGGACTTTAGGTCAAAACAACAGAGAAATTCATCACTAATGTTTCCCCTTTGAATAGCCACTTGAGGCAAAAAGATTTCAAATTCCCCTCCAGGTAACTGGAATGAAAGGAGGGAGTGGAATCCTTAGAAAGAAAGAAACAGTATTACCTGGTTAGAAGCAATTGTACAAGATGGACTTGAACCATTTTCAAAATGTGCCAAGTCTATCACCAATTCCATATAGCAGCTACTGGCCTGTCTCACTTGAAATCCTTGTCTTTTTGTAAAGGCTATGTACCAGGGGGGAAGGTAACTGAACAGCAGGAAATCTGGTTTTTTGGGAAGCAGTTATTGAAAGAAGGCACGTGTGGAATGAAAAGTACCTATAAACTTTAGGGTAGATCTTTCCTTTAAGTAAAAGTCAAATGTGTTATTTTGTTGTTGTTAAATCTTTTTTTATGCTAAGGTATCCAGTAATCATATTTTCATATCACTAACAACCCAACCACCACCTCAGCACACATCACAACAACCAGTTCAAGAAAGCTACACCAGGAGTTCCACTTCCAGGATGACAATACAAGGAGCTCCGAGGACCCATTCCCCAGCAGTGAAAATTATAAGACATAGTCTCTTCAGCAAATAGTACTAAGACAACCGTATATCCTCATGTAAAAGAATGAAATTGGGCCCTTTCCACACATCATATGCAGTAATTGACTGAAATTGGCATCAAAGACCTACATCTAAAAGTTAAAACTCTCTTTAGAAGAAAACATAGATCTGCATAACCTCTGATTTGGCAATGGCTTCTTGGATATGATACCAAAAGGATAAGCAACAAAAGAAAAATACACTAAACTTCACCAAAATTTAAAACTTCTATGCTTCAAAGTGCATTATCAAGAAAGTAAAAAGAAATATTTGCAAATCATAATCTGATAAGGGATTTGTATGTAGAACACATAAATAACTTTTACAACTCAATTATTAAAAATGGGCAAAGGATCTGAACAGACATTTCTCCAAAGGATATATATAAATGGCCAACACACCCAAAACAAAAGATGCAACAGGAAATGCAAATCAAAACAAGACACCTCTTCATCCATTAGGATGACTACAATAAAATAAAATAAAATTTAATTTAATTTAAAAAATAATAAGTGCTGGTGAGGCTGTGAAGAAATTAGAACTCTCATACACTGCTGGTAGGAATGTAAAACGGTGCAGTCACTTTGGAAAACAGTCTGGCAGCTCCTTAAATGGTCAAATACAGTGGTGATATGACTCAACAATTCCACTCCTAGGTATAGGCCCAAGAGAAATTAAAACATATGTTCACACAAAAATTTACATACCAAGTTTTATAGCAGCATTATTATAATAGCCAAAGCTGAAAACAACCCAAATGTCTATCAGTGAAAGAATAAACAGATAAATGGACACATACACACACACACACACACACACACACACACACACACACACACACCCCAGAATATTTTTGGCCATAAAAAAGAATAAAGTACTGACAAATGCTACAACAGGAATGAACCTTGAAAACATTATGTTAAGTGATAGAAGACAGTCACAAAAAATCACATATTATATGATTCCATTAACATGAACTACTATCTAGAATAGGCAAATCTATAGAGACAGAAAGCTGATTAGTGGTTCCTCAGGCCTGGGGACATGGGGGAAGGGGTTATGGATATGGAGTGTTAACCAAAAGGTATGGGGTTTCTTTATGAGGTGAGATGATGAAAAACCAGAAGCAAAGTAAGTAACTATAAACAAGAAAATGGCTGCACAAATCACTACAGATTCAGACTAGGAAGTACTGTGCAGCCGTTTAAAAATGTATAAGAGCTATTCTTGACTTTGAAGGATTTCCACAAGATATTGTGAAGTGAGGAAACAAAAGGCAAAATAGTATGTATAATATGACTTCATTTTTATAAAACAAAGCTAAAAACTGTGTGTGAGGGAGTGTGTATGTGTGTGTAAGTCTGTATAGGATACTATGAGCATAGAGCAATGTAAGAAAGGATACATATTAGTTAACGTGTGTAGCCTGTGTGTGTGTGTGGTGTATACGTGGGATAGCAGTCGTGGATAGAAAGGGGGAGAGAAGCGAGGAAAGGCATACAAAGCTAAAGTTTTGTTGAGATATAATTGATATATAACATTTAAATGTTTAAGGTGTACAACATAACGATCTGGTTTATATATCGCAAAATGATTACCATAATAAGATTAGTTAACATTCATCACCTCACAGATACAACCAAAACCTTGACAAGAACTTTTAAGATCTATTCTCTTGTCAACTTCAAACATGCAACAGTATTAACTATCTTCATCATGTTGCACATTACATCCCCAGGCCTTATTTATCTTATAACTGGAAGTTTGTACCTTTTGACCACCTTCACCTAATTCCTCTACTCCCACCACCACTTCCCTCTGGCAGGTGTTCTAAGTTTCTGTATCATTTAACACCCTGTGAGTTGGAAATTATTATCTCTACTTATTATCTCCATTTGAGTTCAAGATTATTTCTCCAGATGGGGAAATGGAATTTGGAGTGGTTAAATGGCTTGGAAAACAATACGGTTGGGGCCATCCTGATAGGAAGGACTCTCACCCAAAATTTGTTTTGTATGTCAAGACCGGCGACGCCATGAACACACCAACAGGGTATGAAAAGGTTTATCACTCATATAATGAGGCTTCCTGGGGAGAGCAGGGCTGGCCTCTCAGGCTGTTTGAAAATGTCTTGAGACCTGGGAAAGGAGACTGGCTTGGGGTTTTTATGATGGTTAGAGGGTGAGCCCCTGCATGCTGGGAGGAGGCTGTATGGTTTGAACTTCCTGTGAGTGCCGAAAGAGGGAGCACTCTTTTGGCCTTAGCAGCTTGTCCAGACACGGGGCAGGAGAGGAGAAGGGAGGTGAGGCTTAAAAACTGTCAGCAGGGTGGTGGCGCAGTGGTTGAGAGTCCGCCTGCCGATGCAGGGGACACGGGTTCGTGCCCCGGTCCGGGAAGATCCCACATGCCGCGGAGCAGCTGGGCCCGTGAGCCATGGCCGCTGAGCCTGCGCGTCCGGAGCCTGTGCTCCGCAACGAGAGAGGCCACAGCAATGAGAGGCCCGCGTACTGCAAAAAAAGAAAACAAAAAACAAAAAAAAAAAGCTCTCAGCAGTCAAACATCAAAAAATGAAGCCAGGGCTTCCCTGGTGGCGCAGTGGTTGCGAGTCCCTGTCGCACGGGTTCGTGCCCCGGTCCGGGAGGATCCCACATGCCGCGGAGCTGCTGGGCATGTGAGCCATGGCAGCTGAGCCTGCGTGTCCGGAGCCTGTGCTCCGCAACGGGAGAGGCCGCAGCAGTGAGAGGCCCACGTACCCCAAAAAAGCCAGATTCTTTATCACAAATGGTTTAAAAATTGTACATGCCACTATTTAAGAAAAATGTTTAATTTTATATTTATATGGTGTTTGTGTATCTCTTGTTTTAGTTAAGATAATCTAAATGTCTAGTTTGTGTGTGTGAGATACTTAAGAGCTAGTAACCAAATGGTACTTAAAGTCATACATGTAACAGGCATGACTAAATACCTCAAACTTTACTCAAAGTCTTGAGAAATATATATTTCCAAAAATTGCCAAATATTAGGATAACCAATACATTCAATTTTTAAATGCAGCCATAAAATGAATATAAAATTACTCTGTATGATAAATATTACTAGAATGTAAGCCTGGAGAATGAAGTGAGTGTAATGTGTCTTTATCATTATCATCATAAGCACCTGCAATTGTGCCTTACAAAGAGTAGACCCTTAACAAATAAATGGGAGAACAAATTTGATAAACACTGTGTACATTAAAAAATAAATCTAGATGTGAATTGTGAAGAGTATGTAAAAAAAAAATACCAAAAAAAAGAATAAATTTACTAGTGGGAAAATGACTGTATAAGGAATTCTAAATAGTAACTCAAAAAATAATTTAAATTTATCTTGGTAATCTTTAAACAGTTACTTAACTTTTAATAAACCAACTTTTGAAGTTATCATTAATGTTTAATAATATTTAATCATTTTTGCATATTTACTTTGAATTCCTAATATCAAAGTAAATAGCATTTCAGAGAAAATTATGATGAAATAATGGTGAATACATAGGATAGTTGTTAACATACATTGGATTCACATTAGAATCTGCTTCAGAGGCTTGAGCTACTAGTAGAAAAAGAACACACACAAGTCATTTCATATTAAACTTTTTATTAAAACTGAATCTTTACAATATATTTAAAATGACATGTTCCACAGACAAATATTTAAGAAAAAAACTTTTTAATGTATAATTATTGGTATACAAATTTAAGAACATAGTTAAAACTAAGCTAAATATTTATATGTATATATATGTATATATATATCCAAATTCATATGAATGCTCTGGAACACCTGAGTTTTAAGTTGTTGGTTTTCCAGATAGTGTGAAACACTTTTCGTTCACTTTAGAAAGGACCCAGCCCATCCAGAAAGAATAACTTTGGTTAACCTTGGTTATCTCCCAAAGATCACAGAGAAGTCTTCAATGCGATTACGATTTATCTTCAGAGGCTTCTTCCAAGTGGAGATCTGTCTGTGATGTAAGGAAGGATTCCCATGTGGCAAGGCACTAAATAATGGAAACACACCATGAGGAGGTCAACAGTAGTTCACTTTCACTGTTAGAAGGATTAATAAATCCTTACGTATCTGTTCCTATAGCAATCTGCCCTACTCCTCTCTCCCACAGGCTTGCCAGGATCCCTGTCATTTTCTACATATTTTAATTCTTAATGAGGGAAACTGTTGCTAAATAAGAGGAAACCATAAGAGGTTAAAAAATTAGCATGGATTAGTTTGCTGAAATAATCCACTATTCCCCCATTGTCAGGATAGAAAACAGATCTATAATAAACTGTAGAGGGAAAGATGGACCATTTGGATCTGAGGGGGCAGGCATTAAGCATCTAGACAGAGGAGCAGTGATACAAGCATGGCTTAATCAGATTTGAATCCTACTATATCAAGTGTGAGTTTGTGCAAATTGATTAATCTCTATTATAGTTTCTTCAGCTATAAATTAGGTTAATGACAATACTTACCAGTAAAGCAATCGTGAAAATTAAATTTACATAACCTGTATAAATTTCTATGCAGAATGCCTGGCTCAAAGTAAGTATTCAAAAAATTAGCAATGATTATATTATGATGGTCTGCTGGGACTAGGTGGTGAGATAGTCATTAATGTGCCCAGGAAATGAATCAAGGTGACCTAATTGATATCTACAGAACAAAAGAGAATATGTATTTTTTTCCATGTGCATATAAAACATTTACCAAAACACACCATATTCCAGGTTATACAAGACATCTCAATAAATTTAAAAAGAATCAAGTTATATGAGGTTTGTTCTCTGAACATAATGAAATTAACTTAGAAATCAGCAATTGAAAGATATCTGAAAAATCCCCAAATATTTGAGATCTAAACAGGACACTTATAAATAAGCCCTGTGTCAAAGAAGAAATCAAAAGGTAATTTAGAAAGTATTTTATTTTAAACTGAATGAAAATGAAAATACAATGTATAAAAAATTTTGGAATGCCACTGAAGTAGTACATAAAGAGAAATTTATACCACTAAACACCTTCATTAGAAAAGAAGAAAGGGTCTTAAATGACTTGAGTTTCCACCTTAAAAACTAAAAAAGAACAAATTATAACCAAAGTAAGCAGCAGAAGAAAAAAACCAGAAAAGATAGAAGTGTGACTCAATGAAAGAGAAAAACAATGAAACCAAACATTGAATCTTTGAGAAGATTAATAAAATAGATAAACTTTTAGCCAGACTGTTCATAAAAGAAGAAAGATGACACAAATTACCAACTGTTAGGAATGAGAGAGGTGACATCCCTTTAAATTCTACTGAAGGAAAAAAAGAAAATATTATTGAAAACTTTATACCTATACATTTGAGAACTTAAATGAAACCAATGAAAAGATACAAACTACCAAAACTCACTCTAGAAAAAACAGATAATTCAAATGAAGTTGAATTTGTTGTTAAATATCTTTCTACAAAGAACACTTCAGGCCCAAATGGCTTCACCAGTGAATTCTACCAAAAACTTAAGGAAGAATCATATTAATTCTAACACAAACTCTTCCAGAGAACTGAAGAGAAAGGAATGCTTTCCAACTTACCAAAGACATTACAAAAGAACAAAACTACAGACCACTATCCCTCATAAACATAGATGCAAAAATTATAAACAAAATTTTAGCAAATCAAATCCAGCAATCTATAGAAAGAATTATATTTCATGACCAAATGGAGTTTATCCCAGGAGTGTAAGATTGGATTAATGTTCAACTATCAATCAATGTAACTGACTGTATTAAATGTAATTTATTATCATCTCAATAGACATGGAAAGACATTTGTCAAATTACAATGTTCATTTCTTACTTTAAAAAAAAAATTCTCAACAAATTAGGAACAGATGGGAATTTCTACAACTTGAGGAAGAACATCTACAAAATACCTACAATTAACATCATATGGAGAAATGCATTAAATATTAGCAGTTATTAGTATTTTATTTCTTTTCAATGCCAGGAAAACAATTTTTAATTCAGCTTTATAGATACTCAAAAATCTCCTTCACCAAATTTTGAGTATAAAAAAGAAGGAAATACAAAAATACCTAAATACAGATAATGTTTAAAAATCTATCCACAACATTTACAAAACAATGAAAACTATGAACTGGGATTGAAGGGCCCATAGAGAACCATGGTTCACCTTTGGAAAGAGTCCTGTTTCCCTTGAGAACCTGATTTCTGGCCTCTTCTGCGAATCCATACGTTATCTACTATGTGGTAACACTGCAGGGCAGGCCAAAGCAATTACTGCTTTCAGGAGATATCATATCTTTTTGATAACTCTGCCAAACTATCATTTAAAAAATCTTTGAACATATGCAAGGTAAAATTCAAAATAAAAATCTGAGCAGTCTGCTCTATTTAGAATTACTGTCAAATAAGGGATCCAAATTGCACGAAAGATGGTATTAATCCTAATGTGATGAAACTTCTATCACTGTCATATTCTTCAACTCTCCTAGTTTAGTAAATGTCTAAGGAAGATCAGCCCTCCATGCTGATTAGTGTTGTGAATTAACATTTTCATTTCTAAAGCAAATCCTAAAAATGACAGTGAGACATGGTAAAAGAAACAAATTAGCTACTTAACTATCTCCCTACCATCCACCATACGAAAGGCAGAAAAACAATTTACGTATTTTGAAATACAGATTATAGAACACTAGCACAGAAAATCAAGAGAAGTATCATGACAACGGCTGAATATCTATATGAATACTTGGTCAGGCATTGTAATGGTTGTTTTATCACATATTACCTTCTTTAAACCTCACAGTGACTACTATGAATCTTATTTTATAGATGAGAAAGCTGAGGATCAAACGGTTAAGTATGTCTGTGATATTACAAACCTGATAAGAGGTATAGCCATTCATTAGCAAATGGAAAATAACCAATCTCTTGAATGACCACCAGGATACATGGATACATTTAATAAGTCACTGGCCCATCAAGATGAGACATCTTTTTTTTTTTTTTTTTTTGAGACACCTTTCTTTTATATAGTGGAAGAAGGACCATTTTGGAGGGCAGGTGAGTAAAAAAAATGCATAATTGCAGGGGGATCAACTTTTTTTAAAAAATAAATTTATTTGTTTATTTTGGTTGCATTGGGTCTTTGGTGCTGCGCGCGGGCTTTCTCTAGTTGTGGCGAGCAGGGGCTACTCTTTGTTGAGGTGTGCGGGCTTCTCATTGCGGTGGCTTCTCTTGTTGCAAGGCACGGGCTCTAGGTGCATGGGCTTCAGTAGTTGTGGCGTGCGAGCACACTGGTTGTAGCACACGGGCTTAGTTGCTCCGCTGAATGTGGGATCTTCCCAGATCAGGGATCGAACCCGTGTCCCCTGCACTGGCAGGCAGATTCTTATTCACTGTGCCACCAGGGAAGTCCCAAGGGGATCAACTTTTAGGAAAGAGTATATATGCAGGTTGAGTGTGTAGAAATTGATTCCTTGCATACCTCTTGGAAATTTTTATGTATTTCCAGGAGTATGTATACCCTTTGAAGATGACTGAGTTAATACATGCCAGGAATATAGTAAGTGCTCAGTAAATGCAAAGACCATAGAGAAGAAATGTACTTTACTACTGATGCAAATATGCTGCTCATCATAAACACTGCATTTTTCAATCTGAATATTCATCAACTGACATCCTGGTTTCTATTGATCCCTAAATTTGTTAATGTTAGGTTTTGCTATAAAAGCCTGATCCCCACTCATGTTGCTGACCATCAGATTTCTGGATCTACAAAACTGAGGACATGCTCTGAACTGTGTAGCTCCTGAAGCTACCAATCTTCTTTTGGAATTTTGATAGCAGATTTTTTTTACTAAGTAAATATGTTGACTGCCTCCTCCTGCCAATGTTTAATATTAACCTATTACCTGATATGTTGCTCATTTACCCAGTTAATGTACATAAATCTATTTTAAAATAATGAATGGTAATCTCTAGAACTCCTTAAATCTTTTTAGTCTTTCTTGTTTTTCTTGGATTTCTGAGTATGAAAAACTAAGTAAAAACTCAAGAAATGGATTATTTATACCACATAAATAGTTTAGTTCAGTATTCACTGCATCCAGGACTGTGATAATTGGAGGATATAAAGAATCATCAAAATGACAACAACAAAAAATCTCAAAATCTAGTGTGAAACTTCCTTATAATTGTAAATTATATATATATATATATATTTTATTTTTTTGCAGAACGCGGGCCTCTCACTGCTGTGCCCTCTCCCGTTGCGAAGCACAGGCTCCAGACGCACAGGCTCAGTGGCCATGGCTCACGGGCCCAGCCGCTCCGCGGCATGTGGGATCTTCCCGGACTGGGGCACAAACCCGTGTCCCCTGCATCGGCAGGCAGACTCTCAACCACTGTGCCACCAGGGAAGCCCGTAAACTATATTTTTAAAAAATGTATTTCTGCAGACTTCCCTGGTGGTGCAGTGGTTAAGAATCTGCCTGCCAATGCAGGGGACATGGGTTCAATCCCTGGTCTGGGAAGATCCCTCGTGCCATGGAGCAACTAAGTCTGTATGCTACAACTGCTGAGCCTGTGCTCTAGAGCCTGCGAGCCATAACTACTGAGCCCACTTGCCACAACTACTGAAGCCTGTGTGCCTAGAGCCCGTGCTCTGCAACAAGAGAAGCCACCGCAATGAGAAGCCCACACACTGCAACAAAGAGTAGCCCCGGCTCACTGCAACTAGAGAAAGCCCATGTGCAGCAATGAAGACCCAACGCAGCCAAAAATAAATAAATAAAATGAATAAATTTATTTTTAAAAAAGAAAAAGATGTTAAAACAATTATTTGAAAAAAAATATATTTCTGTTATTTGGCTTCTCACTGTTTTCTATCAAGAAATTGATTTTTTTCCCCACTTTTAAATCATTATAATTAGTAAAGCAAACTAATATCAAAATTAGAGTAACAATCAAAAATACCCAGTGTCACGGGTGGCCTGACCTTCAATCATACCCATCAGCTCATTCTAGTTTTAGATTCTCATATTGTCATAAGAGAATCAACAATTCCCCTTCTAGTTGAATAATGTATCATGATTTTCCATACACATTATTTTATTTGATACAACAATACTTTGACAAACTCAAGTAATTGCATCTTATAGTTAAGGGAACTGTGCTCCACTGAGTCCAGCACTCTTTTCTAGTGCCCCACGCTTCCACTGCAGTAAAAGTAAGTCCATAAATATGTTGAACATATTTATTGGCAGGATGTTGGGTGACCAGAAAGCAAGTTGATCACAAATCCTCGTTAACTGAGAATGCAGTGCACACTTTTTTCCAGGTGGCTCCAGTTTTTAGACAAAGACCAAAAACTGTAGCTTCTCTATAAAGGGCAGGACTGGGAAAGAGGCTGTACTGTTAGAAAAGTGAGCCAGAACTAGGGTAAACAGGTCTGACAGGTAAACAAAAGCCCTTTTGTCCCAAAACACATTCTTAAATACTTCTCAAATACACAGACAGAATAGAAAATAAGTTTTAATTCCAAAACTCTTCTTGAAAGTAAATCTCTTGCTACCCCAGTAAAGTAGTGATGACATTTTGCCATTAGATAAGGTAAATGTCTCTTTAGTTCTCGTAAGTAGGTAGTGATCACACAAGCAGATATGATCAAGTGTTCTAAAGAATGAATGATAACAAAAATGGTGTTTCTGTAGATATAGCTTCCAATGAAAACTTCCACATTTAAGAATCAATATTTTCTCAAGATGGTGGGATATGAAGAGGTTCTGTTCCACAGTCTGACTTCAGGCAAATCTTTTCATTTCTCTGGGCCTATTCGCCCATTCATAGAATAGGGGGGTTGGACCATGTGTGTCTGTTAACTTTCATCCTAGAACCTAAAGTGGCCAACACAAAAATAAACAAATGCAACCTAATTATTAACTTAAAAGCTTTTGCACAGCAAAGGGAACCATAAACAAAACGAAAAGACAACCTACAGAATGGGAGAAAATATTTGCAAATGATGCAACCGACAAGGGAATAATCTCCAAAATATACAAACAGCTCATACAGCTCGATATCAACAAAACAAACAACCAATCAAAAAAGGGGCAGACCGAAGATCTAAATAGATATTTCTCTAAAGAAGATATACAGATGGCCAAAAGGCACATGAAAAGATGCTCATTATCACTAATTATAATTAGAGAAACGCAAATCAAAACTACAGTGAGGTATCACCTCACACTGGTCAGAATGGTCGCCATCAAAAAGTCTACAAATAATAAATGCTGGAGAGGGTGTGGAGAAAAGGGAACCGTCTTACACTGTTGGTGGGAATGTAAATTGGTGTAGCCACTATGGAGAAGAGTATGGAGGTTCCTTAAAAAACTAAAAATAGAGCTACCATATGATCCTGCAATCCCATTCCTGGGCATATATTTGGAGGAAGCCATAATTCAAAAAGATACATGCACCCTAATGTTCACTGCAGCACTATTTACAAGAGCTAAGACATGGAAGCAACCTAAATGTCCACTGACAGATGAACAGATAACGAAGATGTGGTATATATACACAATGGAATATTACTCAGCCATAAAAAAGAATGAAATAATGCCATATGCAGCAACATGGATGGACCTAGAGACTATCATACTAAGCGAAATAAGTCAGACAGAGAAAGACAAATATCATATGATATCCCTTATATATGCAATCTTAAAAAAAAAGATACAAATAAACTTATATACAAAACAGAAATAGACCCACAGACATAGAAGACCAACTTATGGTTACCAAAGGGGAAAGCGGTTGGGGGGTTGGATAAATTAGGAGTTTGGGAATAACATACACACATTACCATATATAAAATAGATAACCAGCAAGCACCTACTGCAGAGTACAGGGAACTAGACTCAATATTTTGTAATGGCCTATAAGGGAAAAGAATCTGAAAAAATATATATATGTATGTATAACTGAATCACTTTGCTGTACACCTGAAACTAACACAACATTGTAAATCAACTATACTTAAATAAAAATTTAAAAAATGAAAAAAAAAGTTGGCAAATGAGATCACATACAATTTGTAAATATGCCTTGTTCTATTTGGCTTGACACAGTGTGGAAAGGCATCAAACATAACATTTTACCTCTCCCCTCTGTATTTGATATTTATAAGGTAATTGTCACTATAAATAATTTCCAAAGGTAAGATTCAGAAATACATGAGAAATATTTTCAATTACTACTACTGCTACTATTACTACTAATAGTTTACATTTATCAAAACCTTATTATGTGCTAGGCACTGCATTAAGAATTTAACATATATTTTACTTATTTATTTACTTATCTATCCAGCAGCTTTCAAACATATTTTCTATATTGGCTATTTCGGGCTCAAGTAAAATAAGTAGTGACTTAAGGGATAAACTAGTTGAGACTCCTGGAAAAGTATTTATGAGTATAAAAGCTTCAAAATGATTTACTTTTAGTGACTTACTGGGAATACTGAATTTTGCTTCTAAGACTTTCCTTTCATCTTTCTTTATTCCATTATATACATACAAACATGTGTACATATATATTTTAATACCAAATAAAGCTGATGTATATACTATTATTTTTAGCACTTTATAGATAAGGAAGCTGAGGTCCACTGAAATTAAAAAAAAGTCTTCAAGGTCTCTGAGCTTAAAAGTCACAAGTTATGCCTGTCCAAAGCCCATGCTCTTAGCCACCAGATGATAATGCCAACATAAAGTTTGATATCTCCATAGGTAATGCTACCACACTGTTCATGGAACAGCTAATAGAAAACCTAGTCTCATCCAAATTATCACATAAGTCAAATTAATAAAATATTATCTATATATCTCTGCGAATAAAGTAAAATAACCATATATTTGCCTAAAACAATAACAATGATATCTATTATTATAAAATGTAATAAAAGCCAAACCTTACCATGTACCCCTTTTTAAACCAGAAATTTCCATATTAAGTCAAAGTTGTTGTGCTTCTAGTTTTCCTAGTAATCTAATTAGGTATCTTTTAGACAGTGCCATAATAATTGCATCTCTCTTAATAAACGAAAACTGAGAAATATGACTGAGTGTCCTTTACGTACTTTAATGCTGTCTCAAATGATCTTGGGCACAGACGACATCACCTACATTTGAGGAAACACTGAAGCTCAAATATGTAAACATCTCCATACTAGGCCAATATCACTGCAAAATAAATTACATTATAAAAATTGTAGGCCATGCCTAAAATGAGGGCAATGGAGTGTGTAACATTTTAGTAATTGTTTTTTTTATCATCTAAACCTAAGATCCAAACAGTAATGAAAACTTTCAGGAGCTGCATATTTAAACATTTTTCTGAAATGTAATCGATCCAGAAAGAAATTAGAGATTATGTTACAAATGGAAAGCAACTTCTATTATTTTGCAATGGCTCAAAATTATTCATTAAATTTCATTTTTGAAAAAGTCTAAATTCAGAATAACCTTCCAACTTATAATTTGAGAAATGTCAATAACTTCAAAATAACAAGACTTGCATACTTTTTTCTAAAATTACTTTTACATATCTCTCAAGAACATAAGTAATAAGTTTGGATTTGTAAATACTGCAAATACTTCAATGACTGCAACAGAGTTAACACAAAAAACTCATTAGCTACAAACGCCATCTTGTGGTCCATTTAAAAACTAATTTTGTAGTATTAGTCTGTAGATCTCTAACTCAAGATCTGCTAAAGATAGAAAAAGCCTTAGATACGAATAACTCCACTTCTGTCATTGTTACATGTGGAAAAATTGGGGCTCCAAAAGATCTAATACATTGGAAATCTTTATAGAAAGAATATGAGAGCCAAATTTTCATATCTTTTCAACTCATACTTTTCTATACCATATCATCATTGTTTTTTAGCAATAACAAACCAATTACATGAAGTTTGTCCAGTTTAGTACCCCAGACACTTCAAACACCAAGCTTATCTGTGTTTGCTTATCAAACATGGAAATACAACAAACTAAAAAAAAGCACATTTACTTTCGGATTACTGGAAAACTATCAAGGCACAGCTATGATGCTTAACTACATTATTTTAAAGCATTTCACACGTCTTCTAATTTTATTCTCCTAAAGACCTGTGAGGGATGTGTGTGGATAGGGTGTGGAGAAAGAGGAGGACCATCAGTACCACTTTTTTTTTTTTTTGCTGTACGCGGACCTCTCACTGTTGTGGCCTCTCCCACTGTGGAGCACAGGCTCCGGACGGGCAGGCTCACGGGCCCAGCCGCTCTGAGGCATGTGGGATCTTCCCGGACTGGGGCACGAACCCGTGTCCCCTGCATTGGCAGGCGGACTCTCAACCACTGCGCCACCAGGGAAGCCTGGTACCACTTTTTGACAGATTAGAAAACTGGGTATAGAGAAGATATGATGAAGATTTTACAATTAGTGGCAGGCACTCTCATATCCAATTTTAATTTTTTTCATTAGTAAACCCACCTTCTTTTTTCAAGATGTTACATCATGCAGTGTGTGCATGTGTGTTTTAAATCATTTCTTCCTTTTCTTTGCAGGAACTATATATTGGTCCATAGTATATAGTCTGACATTTATGAAGAACAATAAGAAGAAAATTCTTGATTCAGAATCTAGATAATTTTAGAAATTATTTAATTATCATATATAATCGCCTATTCAAGTATTTGATAAACTTAACTACAGAAAAAGTTATCCAATCCAAAGGGTGGGAAGAGGCACAGACTGTCTATGCTATGGCATAACTGTCCCTTTTACATCTAAGCTCAAATTCGCTTGTACAGATAATTGAGAAATAACTATCTCACAGAATGAGACTGGTGAAAATGTTTTTAATACAAGTTTTTAAGAAAGCAGAAACCTGCAAAACAACAAAAGCTTTAAAATTACATGAACTATAATTAAAGATGTACACAGTTATGTGGAAACATGAGCTATAGCTATGGCTTTGGAATATGCAATTCAGAACAGAAATCATCACTTAATAAAACAACAAAATAGTTAATTACATAATACTTTAGAATTCTGAAAATGATAAACACTCGATTTTTAAGATTTCCTTAGAAATAAATAAAAGTCAGACCCTGGTGCATTTAAACTGAATTCTATAATTAACTGTGCTTTATATACATTATAATACTTGAATATTAAACAGATTATAAATGTTTAAATGAGAAAAGACACTACCTATGTTAAGTGTAAGAGATGAACAGACTTTTAGAAAACAGAAGGAAATTTAGAGCAGCGCTTCTCAAACTATCTGCGATGATGAATAAGTCTTTTTCTTTCAATCTGCTGAGGACCATTAAGTGAACCTACTAAGCTGACTAGTTTGCACTTCATGCCACAAGAAATCACCACAAAAGCTGGATAATACTCGAATTGGCCTATACCTTACTTAACAAAAGTCTAATAATCACCCACTTGGATGTCATGACAATGTCTAATTGCTATAGGAGATTTCAACTGATTACATTTAGTTTCTGAATCTATCATGTTATAAATCTGTAATTAACAATTTATGAATTGGACATTAGTCCACAGTTTAAGTAGCATCACTTTAGAGATCAACATACTTACCTGAAGTTTCCTAAATTGTGTTCCATGACAGGCTAATCCTATAAGAAGAAATGCTGACCTAGTCAAAGAAATTATGTCTTCAGATTCATAAACCATATAAGCATATAAAAGACTCTGAGAACTTTAGTAAAAACGCCTGTTTAACTTTAACTCAAACTTATTTGACTACAGAACCTATCTTTTCTTTCACGATTTACACCCATTAACATTACAAAAACTAATTTCCTATAAAATGCATTGAGAAATTCTAGTACAGACAGAATTTCTGATGTACATTATTCAACAATTGCTTAAAAACTCCCAGTGGCAGAGAACTTATTTCTTTGCATTGCAATTTAATGTAATTTAGAGAATTTTAATACATAGGAAATAACTCCTTCTGTGAATTCAAATTATACAATTTCCAAAAGTTGGTGCTAGATATGTTTTCTGAAGCAACAATAAAACATGTATTCCTTCCATGACTGCCCTCCAAATACCTTTCTTCTTTTCCAATTCCTTGAATGAAGATGCATTTCTTAGACCACTATCACCATGATAACCTTATTCTGACTACATCTTAGTTTGCTAATATTACTATCAAAATGCATCATCAAGTCTGAATTCAGTATTTTGAATAGCTACTAAATAATGGAGATCATTATTTTGTTCTAATTTTTTTTTAAGTCAAAAGTGTCTTCTAATACAAAAAGACCTCAATATGCCTCTTATGAAAGTTAAGCTTTGAAAAAAGCAAATTTCAGTGTGGTCACCAAGATAAAGACCCAGTAAATTAAATGACTTAACGTCTGCAAAGTATACTATCATTCTACATGCTGAAGATAATCTTATTGCCAAGTAATTTTGGCTTGAGTATAAGGATTCCTTGTGGTGGGTGGTGGTAGAAGTAGTTAGAAGTAGATTTACGACTTGGAATACGACCTTGTCATCAATGTAGAGGATAACAATTAACCTTACCTGCTATGACAGAGGAGCATTCATTTGTATCACTGAAAAGCTGTATCAAATTATTGAGGTGTAAGTTTAAAAGGTCAGTTGGCTACAACAGAACAGTATTTTAAGCCAAGTGGAACTGAAATTTACTGTCAAGAGGTCATATTTACCTAAACTTCTTCAGATGGTTTTACAATAAAAGCTCTAATGAACATTTTTACCAGTTTCCTAAGTATTTTCTAGAGACTATTTCAGACATTAATTTCATAAATGACTTTGGTGAACAAATAAATCTGAGATCTTAAACAAAGGTGAACAGATGTTTTTCCTAGGGAGTTTCTTAGAAACTTTAACGTGCTAAGATGCATTGCCAAACTTCTCCATAAAGTGAAACAGTATAACCTAAAAGGAAGACACTTGGCTATGAAGTTGTCATATCCAATGACAGCCAAAGTAAAATCAATAGAAGCAAATGATTGTGTGATCAAGTATGTCCTTAAATATACAACAATTAGAGACCCAAAGAACTATGCCCTGGGACTTCCTCTGCCATTTGTAATAGTTGATTTAAAAAATTTATAAAATGTCTTTAATGTAGAGTTCCCTCAGCTCAATTTATAATTCTCACCTCTTCACTCATCCAGGATTCCTGGTACAATCTATCAAACTGAGAAGGCAGCTCTACAGCCTCTGTGATAGCTATTCTCCATAGATGCCTCCTCCGCAACCAATCAACCATAATAGAGGACCACAATAGCCTCCCATGAACAATCCAAGCAAGTGTTTTATTGATGTTTGTTTCCATAATCGCTGGTGAAGCTTCTTATCAGACAGTGAGAATAAAAGGTTTTAGCCTTAGGATGACACAAGGTTATTCCATCTGTTTCCATTGTTCTAGTCATTATTACCGTGTACCTTTAGATTCTATTTGAAATAGGAATTGATTGCTCCCCCCAGAAATGATCTCCATAGGATAAATGGTAAAGAGGACAAGATTAATCATTAAACAATCAATAGTGTTGGTCTCTTTACTCAAAATACAAAGGGAAAAACTCCTAGGTATTCAATGGATTGTCATTTAACAGCATTAAGAAGATGAAAACTTGGTGTTTTTCTTTTGATGAAGATGACCATCCCTAAATGAATTGGATGGTGCAGAGAAGAGTAGTGTAATGCTG